>NC_068998.1:27366437-27366807 GCF_001194135.2 Octopus bimaculoides
TCATGTATGTGGGCGGTATATATGTAAGGTGTGTGGGAGGTATGTGTGAATGGGGGTATGTATGGGTTGTCAGGTGTGTGGGAGGTATGTGTGAATGGGGGTATATGTGGGTTATGTGTGAAAGGGTGTGTATGTTTGGGTGTGTGTGTGTATGTTTGCGTGATTGTTAGCGTGTGTGTGTATGCGCAAGTGGACGTGTGTATGTGCGTTTGTATAAGTGTGTGGGCGAGTCTGAGCGTGTGAGTGCATGTGTGTGTGTGGTGTGTTGGGGGTAGGTGTGCTTACATGTGTGTGTATGGGTGCGTGTATTTTTTGTGTGTGGGTATGTGTGCGTGTAGGTAGGGGTGAGATAAAAAGTGGAAAAAAGTAG
>NC_068998.1:27366817-27369472 GCF_001194135.2 Octopus bimaculoides
AATGTAAAGGGGACGGGGGGGGGTATAAAAATAAAAAATAAAGAAAAGTGTTGAAGGGACGTAAAGGGGAGAGTCATAAGGAAGAGAGGGCTGCGTTGAGTCCGAAGGGGAAAGAAGAATTAAGGTTGAAAATGTAGCGTTTCTCCAGGTGGAGTCGCGAGGGAGTGGACCCATGGTGCAGGGCGAGGCCAAAAACGGAGATGTTAGAGGAAGAGTGGTTGGCCAGTTGGAAGTGACGGCCGACGGGGGAGTCCGAACCTAGCCGAACATCCCTTAGGTGTTCGGGGAAACGGTCGGCCAGCCGGCGGCCCGTACTCTTGCCTTGACATCACATGATGGTTGCGAACAAGCATTACTGCCATAGAAATGGTGTTTTTCATTTCCAGTTTTCTGTAAAAAAACATGTATGTCTGGGCATGGGAAAATATTTCTTTGCTGGTAAACAAGTGAGGGTTTGAGACAGGCAGGGTAACTGGCCATAGAAAATCTGCCTCAACAAACTCCATGCCCATGCAAGCATAGAGAGGTGGATGTTAAATGATGATGATGATGATATATATATATATATGTGTGTGTGTGTGTTTGTATATATATATATATATATATATATATATATATATATATACAGATATAGGGCAGGGAATCGTCAAGTAGTAATAAAATTAATAATTAACAATTTTGCCAATTTTATTAGACACTTTCAAATTTATTAGAATATTGAGGCTGAAGATCAGAATAGGGTAACTTCATACCCTTAACCGTGAAACGTCGTACCCAATTAACTAAAGGCAGGTTTGTTTTTGCTTTTCTCTTCTGTTTTTTGTTCTGTGTGTGCCATAAATATCGCCATCCGTTAGAGAAAAAAAAATTTGTAGTTTGGAATCAGTAGTTCTTTGACTGCTATTTCTAAATTTTCAATATGTTGGAGAAGCAACTCATGCTAATCCCTGTATATTTATGATTATATATATATAAAGGTGGTGAGCTGGCAGAATCCTTAGTACACCAGCTCTGTTGGTTCAAATTCTACCAAGGTTGACTTTGCCTTTCATCCTTTTGGGGTCGATAAAATAAGTACCAGTTGAATTACTGGGGTCGAATCAACTTAACCCCTTCCCTAAAATTGCTGGCCTTGTGCCATAATTTGAAACCAACATATATATAAAATTGAGTGTGTGTGGAATTTAAACATTAAAAACTTTTCTTTAGACCAAATACTGCTTAAAACTAAAAATTCACTGTACTAAAGTATAGCTCTTTGTTTAAAACATGTGTTGTGCAATAAAACTTTTAAGTTTTAGACATGGCAAAATAAATAAGAGAAAGACTTGTTTCACACTTGTTATTGCTGTTTATTTTTATTGCTTCTCAGTTTCCACTTCATCCTGCTATTCTGTTGAGTACATAATAACATATATTATGTATAAAAATGTTGTTTAGTATAAATATATATATATATATATATATGTGTGTGTGTGTGTGTGTGTAAACTAATTTGTATTATATTAATACTAGATTGACAACTGTTCTTTACATAAACCTTCATTAATACTATGCATTCTGTCTGCAACAAGATTATACTTGTTTTGAAACATACAAATGTTTACATGAATAAATATAATTATCTGATGTACTGTGCCTACATTAAAAAATCAATAATAGTAATTTTTAATGATCACTAAGTTTGTGATAAAAACTTCACAGCAGGCTTAAATATTAATATTGTGGCACATAACCATGATAAAGGCATATTTGATCAAGGACTTCTTGTTCTTTAGTTTAGTTTTCTCCTGGATTGTTGAAAATATAGTACATACAAGACACTGTTGGTTACAATTTCTCCCTTTATCAAAGTGATCTTGTACTTTTCTACTTCTATATATGCATACGTTGCATGTACGTGTATATACACTCATACATATATATATGGTGAAATGGACATAAAAGTGAACAGCAAAGCCTATGTTTATCAAACCTGTATTAGATTAGAAAAATATTTGAAAAAGAAAATTAACAAATATACATACATATATGGCATGGCCGTATTAAGAAGCTTGCTTCCCAAACACATAGTTCCAGGTTCAGTCCCACTGCGTGACACCTTGGGCAAGTGTCTTCTATTATAGCCTCAGGCCGACCAAATCCTCGTAACTGGATTTAGTAGATGGAAATTGAAAATAGCCCATTGGGATCTATTTTAAAACGGGGGCCACATTTTTCATTAATGTTTTACGTAGTGTTTTTGGTACGGAAAGACTTTCAAACTTCGTATACTTATCTATTTTGTGTTATAGAACAGAAAAATATTTTTGTATTCAAATTTATTTCATGTAAAAAATTGTCTTATTTCGATAATTTCAACCAATTGCTGACAAGTATTCAGTTGTTTATATTTACTCCTTTAGCTGATTAAGCGATGTAAAGCGTATTTAATCTCCATACCTTCGTTTTATTTGCTTTTTTCATTTTAAATTTGCTTTAACCCTAACCCTAGGGTTAGGGTTAATTGTTTCAGAATCGTTTGTTTATGTAGTCGGCACTTAATGTATATCGGCTGAATGGACGTCAGTGATTGGTTGAAATTACAGAAATATGACAACTTTAACATGGAATAACTTATGGATTTCTTTTTTTTTTTAAGAAGACTAAGAGAAA
>NC_068998.1:27370210-27372231 GCF_001194135.2 Octopus bimaculoides
CTACCCCCACCCTCAGCCTAACCCACACCCCACCCGTGCTTTCCCCACTCTCGCCTCCCCTACCTCTCAACACCATCACATCATGTGACTGCAGCCATGCTGGAGCACCACTGTTGGTCGAACAAATCGACCACAGGATTTATTCTTTGTAAGCCTAGTACTTATTCTATCAGTGTCCTTTGCTGAATTGCTAAGTTATGGGAATGTAAACACAGCAACATCAGTTGTCAAGCAATGGTGGGAGTACAAACACAAGACACAGGCACACATATATGTGAGTCTTTCAGTTTCCATGTACGAAATCCATTGACAAGGCTTTGGTCAGCCTGAAGTTATAATATATATATATACAAATTGTCCAACTCATGCTAGCATGGAAAACGGACGTTAAACGATGATGATGATATAGGAAAAAATAAGTCTGAAAAGAACAATTGAAACTTTTTGAGAAGTCCAAAAAGAGAGAAAGAATGATTTCTAATAAAGATTCATCACATTCATAAAAAACAGCCAGAGCAAGTAATAAGAATATGAAAATAGTAGTTGAAAAATATCGTTACAGGTATAAATATACCATAAACAAGTATTAAAAAAATTCATAGGCTTGAAAGAAATGAAGCTAGTATGATCTGCTGGATGTATAATGTTAGTGTGCACACACGACAGAATGTAAGCGCCCTGGGAGAAATATTGGACATAAGAAGCATCGGATGTGGTGTGCAAGAGAGACAACTGCGCTGATATGGTCATGTGCTGCGTATGGATGAGGAAAGCTGTGTGAAGAAGTGTCATTCCCTAACAGTGGAAGGAACCCATGGAAGAGGGAGACCCAGGAAGACATGAGATGAGGTGGTGAAGCATGACCTTTGAATGTTGGGCCTCACAGAGGCAATGACGAAAGACCTAGACCTCTGAAGATATGCTGTGACTGAGAAGACCCGGCAAGTAAAGTGAGATCACACTCATAGCCTACACCAGTGTCGCATAACCAGTACCTTTGAATTGTCAGGCAACATGCCGTGCTTGAGGAGACCTGTTGAGTCAAGTAAAATCAAAATAAAATCAAATGGAAATTGTAGTTGTGGCTAAGCCAATGCTGCCTGACTGGCTCCCGTGCTGTTGGCACACAATAAGCTCTTTTCATGCGTGGGTCATTGCCTGTACCACCTGACTGGCTCCCCATACCAGTGGCACGTAAAAAGCACCATCCGAACGTTTCAGTCATTTGAGTGGGGCCATGCTGGAGTACCTTTGTAAGCCTGGTGCTTATTCTATCAATATCTTCTGCCAAAACGCTAAGTTATGGGGACATAAACACACCTACATTGGTTTCTAAGCAATAGTGGTGGTGGGGACTAAGACAGACACAAATGCACACACATAAATAACTATATAGGACAGACTTCTTTCAGTTTCCATCATCCAAATTCACTGACATGGCTTTGGTCGGCCAAAGGCTATAGTAGAAGACACTTGTCCAAGGTGCCACGCAGTGGGACTGAACCCGGAACCATGTGGTTGGGAAGCAAGCTTCTTAGCACACAGCCACACCTGCGCCTATACACACACACACACACACATATATATATATACACACACATACATATATATACATACACATACATATCTACATACACACACACACACACACACACACACATGTATATACACCTTCCCGAGCATTAAACTAATACATCTGTTTGTTGTTTACATATCCGTCTTCATCTTGTTTTTTTGTAAATTCTCATTATATATACTTATATATATATATATAACTTATATTATTGAAGAATCGCTGTAAACTAAAATTTTAAACGTAATACGTAGAACTTAGCATTTATAAGAAATATATCGCGTGAAAATACGGCGTAAATAAAAAATTATGGAATAATGAGATAGAAATTAGCCATTTTATACCATTTACTAATTATCCTTTTATGTACTTTATTGATCTTTATAATAAGGATTTTATGATTTGAATTATTTAATAGTGGTTTTTCTCTAAATTGTCAACCCTCTCT
>NC_068998.1:27372462-27372994 GCF_001194135.2 Octopus bimaculoides
ACACCCTCTTGCAATACTCCACCTCTACCCCACCCTCTACCTACCCACATACCCCCAACCTCTGCCTACTCACATACCCCTACCTCTACCCCCACCCTCAGCCTAACCCACACCCCACCCGTGCTTTCCCCACTCTCGCCTCCCCTACCTCTCAACACCATCACATCACGTCACGCTACACCATATCACACAACACATCACCACACACACACCAGCACTGACCAATTCCCATCCTCACATTTTCACACCTTCACACCTACATACACACATGGTCAGCATTCTCTCACACACACACACACATGCACCTTCGTTTTGGGATCACTACCACTTTGTTATCTCCCCTTCTTCTTAACTCTCCTGTGTGACCCTTCTGTCCGGCATTCGCCATGATAGATCGCTAACCACTACACACATTTTTCTCTCTCCTTGTTTCTTTCTTTGTTCCTTTCTGTTGAAGAGCGTAGGCTCGAAACGTTAAAGACTTTCTCATTCCCCGAGCGTTATACTAATACATCCATTTGCTGTCTACACC
>NC_068998.1:27373063-27380281 GCF_001194135.2 Octopus bimaculoides
ATATGCTCTGAAGTCATAAATACTCAGTATATGATACATACTTTCATTTACTCACTCCACCTTGAAAATGATCCCTTACACATGTAAAGTTAAGACAATAATCAAAGAGAGAGAGAGAGAGAGAGGCCCATTTGTAGTGGCCTTCAAAGATCTAGTTGCATACTGTTCATGTTTAGCAGAAGTAGCATATGATAATGTTTTCTTGAGATGTGTAGGGATTGCATCTTTGTACTATTGAAAGAAACAAGACTGCCATGACTCTATTAGAGAAGGCTTGTGATGTTTTCATTCAGAGAAGTTTAGTATGTAGCATCTAGGTTGCATGTGGACTATGTTTAGGTATAGAAAGTTGGTGAGCAGTGAAGGATAATATCATCTGTATTTACTTAGGTGATGGCAAATTGGTGGTTAACGTAGAAGAGGAAGTGTATGGGATATACCAGAGTTGATGATAAAGTGGTTTAAAGAGAGCTCCTTTAATACATGTCACAACAGTGTCGTCTAACTGTAGGCCCACTGGTCCAATAGATGAGCAATGAAGGGTGCCCATTGGTGAGCTGTTTTGCTAAGGAGATTCTTGTACTAGTCACAGCTAGAAGCTTTGTTGATGTCAAGTGCAGTAGTATTATTTTCAACTTCATTGTCAGCAAGATCCCACTCTGAGTAACATACAAGAGTCAGTCTTCTGTAGATTTGGCTCTATGAAAGCCTTACTGGTGGTCCATGAAGAGATTGTGAAATTTAAAGTTTTTGTGAGAGTGGTTATTAACAAGTGACTGTCATGTTTGATATGCTGGAAGTGTGACAAGAGGACTGATGGCTCAGTCAGAGATATTGCCCTTTGTAAGAGTGGTATAGAGTATTGTTTCCAAAGACCAGGTTATATCCTTACAGAATGTAAGAGATTGAAGAAATTGGTGAGGGTTATAGGCTGTTTCTGGGGCACATTGAGGATAATCAAAGGGACATTGTGGGAATTGATGGCTTTGTTAGTTGAAACAATTGGAGGTTCTTTCACACGGGAAATGTGAGCCTGGCAAAGTGGAGGAGATTTACTTAGAGTATGTAGCATGGATTTGGATGCTAAGTGGGCAGCAAATTTGAAAGTATATTTAACCACCATGGTAGTTGAATGAAAAAAAACAAGGAAGACACAGGTTCTGCACTGGTTTATGTTGATTTAATTAAATATTCTTGTGGTAATAGATTTCACTAGACTCTACTAATTCTAATATTTTCCTTTCACAGGTATAACTATTAGTATATATGTTTTATTGAAATAAGTCTTTTGAAAGGTTTAAAATCTTTCTTTTCCAGATCTCTGCCACCCCAGTTTCCACAGGAGAAACCAGTTGTTACTATACAACCTCCTGCCAAACACCCTTGGGTGGATTCCCAATCAAAAGTTGTGGGATGTCCTTCATTAAATGATGTAGGTTACTGTTCTTATTTTTTTGATATTATTTTTTTCTATTTGTTCTTATTATTTTTCTAATAAATTACTTGCGCATCAACCAAGTTTATTTCACTGCTATATTGTACTGTAGACTATGACATTAGCCAACATTGTATGTAATAGAAAGACGTAGACAATATCTTTGTGGTATCTTTATGGACAGAAAAAGAAACTGTGTGGACTAGTTTTAATCCTCAGTCAGGGTTTCATCAGTGATTGATTATCTTCTTTAACAGTCCACACAGTGATTGGTTTTTAAATCCATTACTCAGGGCTTAAGTAAATTGGACTGATTAATTGTACTAGTTCAATTATTAAATTACTAATACACTAAAAGTATTTTGTTTCAAAACTATACTGTATTACAAAATATATTTTTAGATTTTTACCCAATACAGAATGTTCAGACAGTGTACATACAGTTAAATAAACCTCACGGATATATGTATATAAAGCAAAGTGTCTACATCTGTTTATACTTCCAGTGTTGGTTTAAAATCTACAAATATAGTCTGCAGTACACTATAGCTTTTTTTCCTGAATGTAATATTTTTCTCTGGAATTTATTACATGTAAATATACACATACGTGTATGTGTACTGTACATTTGTTTTTCAAATCAAGAATGTAAGTTTTGCTGTCATAATGACAGCTCAACTTTCCCAAAGAAAATACCTTACATTTCAGTCCAAACTGAAATTCATTGTTTACAAATAGTTTATCAAACCTTTCATAGACAATGGAAAACTTGCCTGATTTTCTCCATTGTGTCAAACTCATCACACTGCACTCAATCAATGCAGTTATGTAGCCACTTCACATATTAATAACATGTCATATTACTACAATACTATTTTCTAATCAGTCTATTCCTTCCATTGTGGTGTATTCTGATCGAGCTCCCTCTTAGCTGCACATTATAATAACTTTGATGTCTCTCAAGATTCAGTTATGTCTCCAAACAAAATTTCTTTCTCGACATCAACAACCTACTGATCATTACCTCCAGTAAAACTCATTACTATGCAGACGGTGCCACTTTTCATTACTGAACCTTCCACATCATTCCTGCGCAACCTAGACATCTCATACTAAACCTCCACTGACTCCATGAACAAAAACCTCAATAATTCTCAAATGGAGTCATGCAAATAGTATCAATAGAACAAGCAAATAGCACCACATGCAGGAGAGTAAAGTAATACATGAATATTCTTGTTGTGGACAACAGCATGAGAACAATCTGTCCCATCCATGGACTTGATAAAGGGTTCAGTTTGAAATTTTGAGAACATTACTGAATACAACAGGCACCTGAAGAGTGCTTGAGGACATGTTGGCTTAACCCTGAAGCATTTAAATTAGCCATATCCAGCTAAAATATTCTACTTGTTTTATATTAAACTGGCTAGATCTGGCCTCTCACACCAACCCTACAATACCATTCTAAAAATTAACAGTTACCTCATAAAAATCTCACAGCTACAAGATAATGCATGATAAAGTCAAAGCAACGTAAATAAATAAGTATTACTTTTGACAGAACAATGTGAATGCTTAAGACTTAAACATTGTGACCACCAAGATAAGGACATGAGTTCAAATACATCAGTGTATAATTACTATTCCATTAGCTTCAGTTTATGTTTTTTGAGTTTAACATTTATACTTTACTATCTTTATCACTGCATAAGCATATCCTTAATACTAATATTGTTATTTCTCCTTGTTTAGTTTACCATGCATAGTAACCTGGGTCTTGTGATACAATCTATAATTGAAGAATTCAACAAGAATCCTCCAATTCTTGTACCATTGTAAGTAAACTACATAAATACCTAGTATTCTTTACAATTTTACATCTTTTATATATTGTAACATTGTTAGTTTATTTGTGCAACAGGACAAGAGAAGGAAGATCTACAGTGATTGTAGGGGAGCCAACTGAGAATTTGTTGCTAACCCCCTGATGAAAGATACTGCCTAGGTGTTAAATGAATTTGGGGAAATTTAAGATTATTAATAATAGCTTCTGACATAAATTAGGAATACCTTAAAGTGGGAGGTGTTGTATCATAGAATGAGAAAGTCTCAGTTTGGGTTGATATGAAAAATTGAATTCACCAAAAAAAAAAAATTTCTTCTAGCATATACGAGTTTAGGCTGAAAAGTTCATAAGCTGACTATGGAGGAGAGATGCTAGAGCTGTGAAATCTTGCATGCATTCATTTCAACTCTCCTCATTAATAGCTGCATTGTTTCTTTCTAGATAAACTGACTGTTCAAAGAAGTCAGCTGTGACTTCTCTTGAAAATAGACAAAATTTGGCTTCATGGTGTTTTCAAATAACTGCAGTAAAAGGGTTTAGCCCCCAAGGACATGGTTGCTGCATTAGGGGATGATGCTCCAGCTTTGTCAACAGTGAAAAAGTGGGCAGCTGAATTTAGGAGGGGAAGGAAGAGTCTTGAAGATGATCCAAGGTCTGGACATCTGCAACTGCCACCACCAAGGAAAACATTGATCGTGTTCACCACATGGTGATGGAGGACAGGCAATTGACTATAAATCAAATAGCCAGTGCTGTTAGCATATCCCACAAGAGAGTTGATAATATTCTGCACAATGAACTTGGCATGTTAAAAAATAAACCCCCTTTTGGTCACATTCCATGAGAGCATCTTGATCAACCTATGAACTTTTCAGCCAACCCTCGTATTATCAAGAGATGCAAGAAAGACAACTGTGTTCACTTAGACAAAAGAATAATGGATTCCTAACAACCTTAATGAAAAAGTTTTGTAATCTGATAGTTGTAAATAAGTGTAGTTAGCTTTGACTTATATTTGGCTTTGTAAAATTAATAGCTCGTTTAAACATGCTAAATAATGATAATTACATATGCTTAGTAGCTACAAGCTAAGAGACTAGCCATTGAAAGATTATCATAAAATTTACTTTAGTCCTTTAGATTGAGACAGTAAGTAAACTACTATACTTCAGTTTCATCATTTTCCTAGATATTTACTGTTTCAGGACTGACCATGTGGTTGAGAAACTCACTTTAGAACCACATGGTTTCAGGTTTAGATCTACACTACATGTAAAAATCCAAGTTGATGACATGTGGTGGTGGTGTTAAATCAGGTTACCCACAGCAGGATTTGAACTCAAAACATATACTACAAGCCACCCTTTCCAGTATTCTCATAGTTCCACCAATCCACTGCCATAGTTGGGTCCTTTTTTTTATTAACCCTAAAAGATGAAAGGTAAAGTTGAATGCTGAACACTGGATGGGTTTCACCATTTTAAATGGTTAATAGGCAAATTACTAACCACATGTAAAGAAAACATCAAAAGTAGATTTATTATTTGCCCTAATTGTATTAATAGTAATGTCTGAGGTAAGCACAAGCCCAACAATTTGGGGGAAAGGGTACTTGATTGGTACTTATTGTATTGACCCTTGGAAATGAAAGACAAAAGTTAACTTTTAGTTATTTGAATCCAGAATGTAATACTACAAAAAAATTTTTCCACATCTCTCCCAAGCATGTCAACCCACTATCTTCATAATTGTATCAATATTGGTTTCAAATTTTGGCACAAAGCCTGCAGTTTCAGAGGAGGAGGCAAGTCAATTACATCGAACTCCAGTGATCAACTGGTACTTATTTTATCAACCCCAAAAGGATGAAAGTCAAAGTCAACCTTGTCGAATGTGAACTCAGAGCATAAAGATGGACAAAATGCCACTCAGCATGGCATGCTAACGATTCTGCAAGCTTGCTGCCTTATATAATTGTATTAATATTAATTGTAAATAACTACTTTTGTCGTTATAATACTACATTATATACTTTCCTGCTTTCATTTTGTAATCTTGTAATATGTTAAGCATTAATATTCTCACGGGAAATTTATGTCTTTGAAATCATTTTCATGTTATTTCAAAAGCTATAATGTATATTCACTTTGAAGATATATTTCTGAGAATATATTATGAAGCATTTGTTAAAATATAAATAATACAAAACAAAGAAGCAATGGGTTAAATTAAAATGAAGAGGAAATATATTTCTAGCAGCATAAAAGTAAAACCTGTTCTTTTTTTTTTTATTTTTAAAGTATTATTCAATCACATTTCTCAAAAATGCTTCCTTTAAAATGTTACACAATATCATATTGTAGTTCTCTTGAAGCATTGTGTATTTGTCAGACTTTGTTGTTATGAAAGTACCAGGAGGAAGTAAAAAGGAAAAACACTTAACAGTGTGTATGCAGGATGGGTCTGTGGGGAAGAAATTATGTGATAGGGGGGAATCAAGAGGGTAGATATGGATAATGATAAGAGGGAGAAAGGGAAGGAGATGGAAGAAAACGAATAGAAGGCAAAAGGGAAGGAAAGGAAGAAGTAGTTTAGTCCCCATCCCCCACCCCGTAGGTATTTCCTTCCCCTCCCCAACAGCCCCTTTCTACTGTTTACAGTAGCCTATGGGGCTTCACTGCAGAGTGTCCCAATACCTTACCATAGGAATCCACCCATGAACTCATAAAAGGTTTTCATGCCCCTCCTAACCATCCTGCTTTTCACTTCTTCCCACTCCGATAATTTCTTCTATAGATTATATTCCTAAATTTTTCTTATTTTTATTG
Organism: Octopus bimaculoides; assembly: GCF_001194135.2. Classification (NCBI taxonomy): domain Eukaryota; kingdom Metazoa; phylum Mollusca; class Cephalopoda; order Octopoda; family Octopodidae; genus Octopus; species Octopus bimaculoides. The sequence continues at coordinate 27,379,176 of NC_068998.1, forward strand.
GTATTATTGGTGTCTGCCTCCCTACCATTCTTTTCCAGGTTTCAATCTCTCGAAATAATTATTTCTATGAGTTGTTGATTTATAATTTATTGTTTTTCACATTTCACCTGATCCAACATGAGTTTTTAATTTTTTTTTTTTTTGTCCTCTCCCCATATGTACTGCACTTTCTAGCTGTCTCTATTTCTTATTTCTATCTCTACCTTTATTTTTAAGTTATGCAATGGAATTGATATATCTTATATACCATACCTCCACTGCAACTTAATCTAAGATATATACACACTCTTCTCACGGAGGTTTAGACACTTACAGCAGATATTACATGAGTTTTACCATTATGTTTTTCATTTTTCCTTATGTCCACATGTATTTCTCCCATTCGTTTTTATTACTGACCAGAGTCCACTACTTATGAAACCACTATCCCATCTTATCTAGGATGCATGTACACCTCAAATATGGAGGCATACATACCTGCTACAGAAATAGTTCATCTTAAATTTTTATTTCCGCTGCTTTGTGACCATTACCATAACTATCTGTTTTTTCTATATCTTTTTGTTTCCACCTTCTTCATGCCCTACATTAGTCTAGCCCTTCGCATGCTATTTATTTATATAAATGGTTATGTATGTAGGTATGTATATGTGATACTTACAGAGGTTAGTATACGTGGGTATCTGTATGTGTACACATATATGTATCAGTGTGTATATGTGAATAAAGAGAATGAATGGGAGAAAGAGAGCCTGCCGTATGTCGACCCAATAGAGGGACCAGCTATCCGAGTTGATAGTACCAGGGTAGATAAAGCAATTAAGAGTATGAAGACCGGGAAAGCCCCCGGCCCATCAGGAATCACTGCAGAGATGCTCAAAATATCTGGCAGTGTTGGCTATAGCCTAGTCACCCGTATTACGAACCAGGTGATACACGAAGGAGTCATACCCAATGACTGGTGTAGCAGCATCATAGTCAACTGCTACAAAGGTAAAGGGGACGCTTTAGATACAAATAATGACAGAGGCATCAAGCTGTTAGATCAGGTTATGAAAGTTACAGAGAGGGTCATAGCCCAACTAATTAGGGAGCGAATCAATTTA
>NC_068998.1:27383315-27384151 GCF_001194135.2 Octopus bimaculoides
ATATATATATATATATATATATATATATATATATATATACATGTTGTGTGGGTCTGTGTATGTTTGTATGTATATTAGAGTGTGTGCGAATGTGTTTGTGTACACTAGTATGTATCTCTGTGGGTTTGTGTGCATATGGATAGAGATATTTGTGTATCACCTATACTTTTGGGGTTTTTTTATTTTATCCTTACCTGTATAATAATATATAGTTTGGTATTACCCTGTCCAATCTCTAAATATTCTACCACTGTGTGTGTGAATATATATGTATAAATGTGTATGTGTATATATGTATGTAGTGGAGGCGCAATGGCCCAGTGGTTAGGGCAGTGGACTCGCGGTTTCGATTCCCAGACCGGGCGTTGTGAGTGTTTATTGAGCGAAAACACCTAAAGCTCCACGAGGCTCCGGCAGGGGATGGTGGCGAACCCTGCTGTACTCTTCCACCACAACTTTCTCTCACTCTTACTTCCTGTTTCTGTTGTGCCTGTAATTCAAAGGGTCAGCCTTGTCACACTGTGTCATGCTGAATATCCCCGAGAACTACGTTAAGGGTACACGTGTCTGTGGAGTGCTCAGCCACTTGCACGTTAATTTCATGAGCAGGCTATTCCGTTGATCGGATCAACTGGAACCCTCGTCGTCATAAGCAACGGAGTGCCAACAACAACAACAAATATATGTATGTGTGTTTATGTATGTACTTGTATATCTGTGTATGTGTAGGTACATGTATGTATATAATATGTGTGTGTATAGATATGTATATATGTGTGTGTGTATGAACATATGTATGTATGTACGTATATATGTGTCTATGAATGTACTGATAT
>NC_068998.1:27384161-27386993 GCF_001194135.2 Octopus bimaculoides
TATATATATATATATATATATATATATATATATATATATATGTTGTGTGGATGTGTGTGTGTATCTATGTGTACATTTCTATAGGTATGTTTATCTTTTACTCTCACTACTTGTACCTCTCTCCCAGGGCCAATACACACTAAGGTCATAAATTTTAGGTTCCCCCTCAACATACATCTTTAACATCCTCATCCTTTAACTAGACAAGTGTCTAGTTATCTATTTAATAGATCATTTCATTTTAAATTGTCGCAGACTGGTTAAATTACATAGTCTTCCATCCCATGAATCTGGGTAATAATGGCCCTGCCAGTACTGGTTGACCCACCGCCAGCTTCTCCTTCCGATTCTTCTTTCGCCTTCTTCTATTCATTTTCCTCCCCCTCCTTCCCTTTTTCCCTCCTGTCATTATACATAACCACCCTCTTGATTCCTCCCCCCACCACACACACAAAATTTCTTCCCCACAGAACCATCCCACATACACACAGTTAATTTTCTCCTTTTTATTTCATCCCGGTACTTTCACTTTCATAACAACAAGGTCTGATAGACACGCAATGCTTAAAAAAGCAAATATTACTCTTTTACTTGTTTCAATCATTTGACTGCGGCCATGCTGGAGCACCGCCTTTAGTCGAGCAAATCGACCCCAGGACTTATTCTTTGTAAGCCTAGTACTTATTCTATCGGTCTCTTTTGCTGAACCGCTAAGTTACGGGGACGTAAACACACCGGCATCGGTTGTCAAGCGATGTTGGGGGGTCAAACGCAGACACACAAACATATACACACACATAGATATATATACATATATATACGACGGGCTTCTTTCAGTTTCCATCTACCAAATCCACTCACAAGGCTTTGGTCAGCCCGAGGCTATAGTAGAAGACACTTGCCTAAGGTACCACGCAATGGGACTGAACCTGGAATCATGTGGTTGGTAAGGAAGCTACTTACCACACAGCCATTCCTGCGAATTTTTCTTTTAGAACTTTCATGTAAATTGACATTGCAAATGGAGATGGTATGGAAACATGTGTAACTTATAGCTAAAGATTTGTTAAAGAATTATCTTTGTCTTCTTCTTTTCATAGGATTATTTACCATATGTCTTGGATCCCAACAGCCCAGTATTCAGGTTGAGTGCTTCTCTGGAAATACCTCAACTTCACACCCAGATGACTTTAGCTATCTATCTATATATATATATATATATATATATATATATATATATACATATATATATATATATATTGAAGAAATTATTTTTTAATCATTACAAATGTTTCCATGCAACATAGTTCTTCAACTGTTTGTTTGCATAATGAGATCAAGATGTGTTTCCTCAGATGATATTCTAGTGTTGTCTCCGTTAATTTGAAATCTTTGACTTCAAGGCGCCCCCCTCCATCCATCTTAGCGTCAATTTAATAGCAGCCACTAGATACATGTTGCTTGCCACCAAACGCATTCTGGCAGCAAACAAACATGCATCTACTAGGTGCTACTAAATCCAAACCTAGACAGACGGAGGGGATCACCTTAAAGTCAAAGATTTCAAACAAACAGAGACAACACTAGAATATCACCTGAGGAAACACAACTAGATTTCATTATGCAAACAAACAAACGCATAATCAGATACCTGCTTGGAAACATTTATAGTAATTAAAAAATAACTGTCCACCTGTACTCCTTGTTGACTCCAATTTCTTCAGTGTTATATTCACACACGACGAATGCCCAAACGTAAACTTGAAAATATATAATAATGCTACCGGATAGTATTGGGTGATTCTGAGGGTGGACAAGCTTTATACTGTACTCTGCCTCGTTCCTAAAGGAATATACCATAACTATGTTTGTTTGTGTGTGTGTGTGTGTGTGTGTGTGTGTGTGTGTGTGTGTGTGTGTGTGTGTATATATATATATATATATATATATATATATATATTGTTGTATTTGGGGATGGTCATGTTGCCAGTTTAGCCAATAAAAACACACGCACTATATATTTGGTGTTAATTTGCTTCAGCTTTATATTACATTAATCATGTATATATGTATATATACACACACACATACAGGGTGCAGTGAATAAACTGTCATCAAAATTACATAAAAATATCTTGAAATACTAAAGAGTAAATTTGTTCAATAAAATCACCATTGGCTTCAACCATGGTCTCCAGATGACTTTGGAATCTCCTGCAACTCTTCTGGACAGTCTCCTTGTTTAAGTTGGTGAATGCTGCCATAATCCTTGCCTTCAGCTCATCTTTGGTGTTACAAGGAGTTTTGTTGGTCTCTCACTCAACTGCACCCACACATAATAATCCAAGGGGTTGCAATCTGGGGTGTTAGGTGGCCTGATGTTAGGGGTGATGTCATCGCAGAAATTGTCTGATAGCCATGACTGGGTTCTCCTGCTTGTAGGGCATGGTGCAGAGTCCTGTTGCCAGACATAGGGTCTTCCAGCAGATACCCTCTTGACCCAGGGCAACACTACCTCCTCTAGGCACTTGATGTAGGCCTTCATGTTGAGTCTGAGGCTGTGTGGGAAGATGAATGGAAGCATAACGTCGCCATCATTAGTGATCAGTTCAAACACCCTGATGTTGACTGGATGATTGATTTTTATCACTCTTGGTGCATGTCCTCTGATTGCCCCAGCGGGAATGCCAGGCAGTACAGCATGTCATTTCCTTCTGGCTGAGCGAGTTGCATCATGATGTTGTTTTTCTCACAAATGGTGACCAACTGACCTTACTATACTGTATTAACCTCCTGTCAATACATTACTGCTCTAACTTTTAATATATATAT
>NC_068998.1:27388897-27403086 GCF_001194135.2 Octopus bimaculoides
ACACACACACACACACACACACACATATATATATACATATACGACGAGCTTCTTCCAGTTTCCATCTACCAAATCCACTCACAAGGCTTTAGTCGGCCCGAGGCTATAGTACAAGACACTTGCCCAAGGTGCCACACAATGGGACTGAACCCGGGACCATGTGGTTGGTAAACAAGCTACTTACCACACAGCCTTGTCAGTGAATCATATATCTAAAAATGAAGGACTCTAAAAGCTAGAGCAGTAATACATTTACAGGAGGTTAATAATATGGTCATAGAGTGACCAATTGTTTCGTGTCCATAAAGCGTGTAACCTTATAGACAATTCATCAAACAGCAATGGCTGTGGGCATATAACCCTTGAAGGTTTAATTTGAAAATTAAATCTTTGGCTAGTTAACTTAGCATTATTTAACAAGAATGTAACCTTCATATAATTAAGGTATCTTTGGCTTGATGCATAGCTAGCTGAGTACCCCTCATTAGGTAATTATTGCATCAGAGGATCTGCGAGCTAGGAAACATATGTAACCTGAATTTTACCTGCTCCACTTCCTCGATTTGGATGGCATATAAAAAGCACCATTTGTGTGCCTGTGTTTGTCCCCACCAACATCGCTTGACAACCGATGCTGGTGTGTTTATGTCCCCGTAACTTAGCGGTTCAGCAAAAGAGACTGATAGAATAAGTTCCACTTGACTGGCTCCTATGCTGGTCACACATAAAAAGCACCCACCACACTCTCAGAGTGGTTGGCATTACGCAGGGCATCCAGCTGTACAAACCTTGCCAAATCAGATTGAAGCCTGGTGCAGCCTCTCGGCTTGCCAGTTCTCAGTCAAACTGTCCATCCCATGCCAGCATGGAAAGCAGACATTAAACAACAATCATGAGATATATGTGTGTGTGTGTGTATTTAGAATGTTATTTGTTATGGCTGGACAGAGAGTGACCATTGGTTTCACACCTATAAAACACTTAGCTGTCTCTGTGACTTGTCAGGCTTAAATAGCCACTTGAGTCTGAAGAAGCAAAGGGAAACCAGAAATGCATTTCAAAAATTCAATAAGTAGTTCATTAAAGAAGGAGACTGATGCAATGGATGGCCAAAATAGAGGAGTGAAATTCAAGAAGGTACTACCTTGTTTGTATGGCCAATGGTCCATTTTTTCTTACTTGTGATACATGCTATCATATCTGTCTCTTCCAAGCTAGGTTGGTTTGTCATAAGTGGAAGTACATATTTAGGCCCCCTACTGACTATTTATAGTTACAATCAGTTGAACTATCTTGCTCTGATTGTAATAAAATCTGCAGAAGTAAATCTGCTTTGACTAGGTACATGAAATGTGACAATATCTATTTTTAACTGTTTTCACAACTAATTCAATCACGTTCATGTCGTCTGTATGGAAAAATTTGTAAAACTCTTGTTGGATTAAAACGTCATTTCCTGTCACAGCATATAGACTATCTCTGTCTTGTAGTAATTTTCTAAACTGTAAATATTTAACCCTTTATCACTTATATGGTTATGTGTTGTTAGCTTTTACTAGCTTAGTACCCATGTATATGGACTCTGTCAGTGTTGGTATTAAGAAAAGTCATACTCAGTAAGTCGACAGCCAAGTCAACAGCCATCATACATATAAACATAGATATACATATACATATGTGTGTGTGTGTGTGTGTGTATTAGATAGTTTATTTCAGTATTGTCCTATATATTAGTGTTACTGCTCATAAATTTATTTAACGTATTTTCTCTTCTTATAGCAATATTAACACTCCTGCTCCATATTACGTGGGCCAACTTCCTTCACAAAGTCCAGTTGCAAATATAAGCAATATGTATCCACATTTTCGACCAGCGAATACTCCAGTTAACCCTTGCACAAAGACACCGGTGTTAACTGCAAATGGAAACCAATCAACCTTGGAAAATTTTCCCCTTCAGGAACCTCCTCATAATCCAGAGGTAACATTTCTTTTTATTCAGAGAAAATAATAATTTTTTGGTTGTACCTGTTGGTGAAACAACATCTATTCACAAAGTTTTTAAGTAACACTTACATTGATACATACATACATACATACATACATACATACATACATACATACATGCATGCATGCATGCATGCATGCATGCATGCATGGAGGGAGGGAGAGATAGATAGATAGATACTCTTTTTACTCTTTACTTGTTTCAGTCATTTGACTGTGGCCATGCTGGAGCACCGCCTTTAGTCGAACAAATCGACCCCAGGACTTATTCTTTGTAAGCCTAGTACTTATTCTATCAGTCTCTTTTGCTGAACCGCTAAGTTACGGGGACATAAACACACCAGCATCGGTTGTCAAGCGATGTTGGTGGGGACAAACACAGGCACACAAACATATACACACACACACATATATATATATACATATATATACGACGGGCTTCTTTCAGTTTCCGTCTACCAAATCCACTCACAAGGCTTTGGTAGGCCCGAGGTTATAGTAGAAGACACTTGCCCAAGGTGCCACGTAGTGGGATTGAACCCGGAACCATGTGGTTGGTAAGCAAGCTACTTACCACACAGCCACTCCTACGCCTATATAATTTTTTTTTAAATCGCTTGTTTTAAATGGAGAAAAAAATTTATATACATATTTTGATATGTACTCCCCTTATTCATTAGGGTTCATATTAGTGTCCATAACATGCTCCAGTAAATGAAACCTAATTTGAGTGGCTATTTTAAAAACTTTTCTATGTACTTTTTTATGTTTTTCAATACTGGAAGAATCTGAATGAGTTTTAAAATGTTAACTATTTGCATGAATTATTGAAGGAAAAGTTTTGTAGTGTCTGACACTTGGCCAGATGGATTAGAAAATAAGTGAAATAGACTTTGGTTTATGCTTCTTTTTGTATTTATTTACATTAGAGAAGATTTGTAATTGAATCAATTTTGGTATTACTGGTACATATTTGAATAGCAGTGTAAACCTGAACCATATCTTAGGATGTAGAGCAAAGCTAAATACCTGATATTTCTTTTCTGACACTCTTCCATTTTGATCAGCTACTCACTGAGTGAATTGCAAGTTTCCATACAAAAATATAATACAAGCTTGATTGTTTTTAGAATTACATCTTCCAGCTTTTAGTTGATAACTTTTTTTCTTGTAATTTAAAATGCTTATTTTCAATTCTAATACATCAGAGATTGTGATTTCATTTACTTCAATTTCAAACATTATATTGCATACTCTTTTTATTATATCACTATTTTATTGTTCTATAATATAATTTCTTGTTTTGTTTTTTAGTATTTCAGTGGATACAAAATGCCAGAATTACCTACTTCATTTCCTTCATTGAAAACCAAGAGGTAATACTTATTGAACTCATATGATGGTTGTCTTTTTTTTCCGCCCAACCATAGAGATAATTTTGCATGCTTTAGAAATGTATTTTGGCCATCATAACACAAACAAAACCATAGAATAGAGAATTGTCGCTTATTTTCCAGTAGTTAAGTAGTTTTTATCATTTTCTTTCTTTCCTTGTTTCAGTCATTAGACTGCAGCCATGCTGGGGCACCGCCTTGAAGAATTTTAGTTGAATGAATCAACCCCATTACTTACTATTTTTTGTAAAGCCTGCTACTTATTCTGTCAGTTTCTTTTGCCAAACTGCTAGGTCACAGGGGACAAACTCATACACAATGACATACTCACATAAATCCTCTTACAAGGATTTGGTCAACCCAAGGCTATAGTAGAAGACACTTGCCCGGAATGCCACAGTGGGACTGAGCCCAGAACCATGTGGTTGGGAAGCAAACTTCCTACCACACAGTCATGCCAGTGCCTAAAAGTAAAATGTAAAGCTGAAACTTTAATGATGTCTTGGCAGATTTTAATGCAAAATATGTTAGTCACTGTTAACTTTTCCCTTTTACAATGTCAGTGTAAAATAGCCTCTAGCAGATTTCACATTCAGATCTTGCTATATATGGTACAAATAACAATTTTTTCATTGATTGGCAGATATAAGCACTGTCTTATTTAGGCTCAAATGGCCCAGGTACTTCTGGCTGCTGACACACAGCATGTCAGAACACTTTGTACCCATGAACACACTGTTGCCATAAAAGGGAAAAGTTGTTCTTCTGTGAAATACATAATAGTCAATAGCATAAAGCTGGAAGTGTTTGGACTAAAAACAATATAATGAACACAAACTAATATGATAGGTTCTGTAACTTAGTGGTTTGGCAAAAGAGACTGATAGAATAAATACCAGGCTTTAAAAAAAGTAAGTTCTGACATTGATTTGTTTGACTAAAAACCCTTCAAGGCAATGCTCCAGCATGGCTGCAGTCAAATGACTGAAACAATTAAAAATAATAAAAAAATATTTAGTCAGCCAGTTTAAATGTATCCACCAGACCCCTTTTGAATATCTCCTTTTTTTTTAACATTTACATCACTGCCTTACAGAAATACACACACATAATAATATACATATATATGACGGGCTTCTTTCAGTTTCCGTCTACCAAATCCACTCACAAGGCTTTGGTCGGCCCAAGGCTATAGTAGAAGACACTTGCCCAAAGTGCCACACAGTGGGACTGAAGCCGGAACCATGTAGTTGATAAGCAAGCTACTTACCACACAGCCACTCCTGCGCATGTTAAAAAATTTTCATATATCATATAAATCATCTCACATAGACAGAAATCAGGAGACCATAAAACTAGATTAGAATAGCAAGTAAAATGAAAACTATTAATTTGTCATCAGCATACATATCATGTTTCTAAAGTATATTCACTACTGTTTAAACACACTCTGCTGTTGTTGTGATGGTGGCTGCTGCTGATGTTATGGTTGTCAGTTTTAAGCCTGCAGTATATATATCTCATGATATAAGATTGATATAAACAACTCAAGATTTGATGTGATAATGTCCTAGCTGCAGTCTGTATATTCTAAACAGCTCATACCAAGATACCTTCATACTATTATCTTCACCTTCAATAAAACTTGACAAATATCAGCTTTTGTTATACAAACTTAATTTCTATACCAGCAGGGAAAACAGCCTTTTGTCACTAGTCGCTTACCTTTTATCAATTTTGTATCAGTGAGATAAAAACTACATTCCCAAATTGCAGAAAGAAAAAAAAAAGGAAAAGAAATCTAAGTAGTTTCTGAAGATCAAAGTTAAACTAGCTAACCTTAATAACCACCACCACCACCACCAAATCATTAAACTATATAATGTCATGTATAATTTATAAAAAAAATAACTGCAGAAGCATTAAAAAAATTTCCCAAAAAAGCAACCTAAAATGTAAACATACACAGATGTGGCTGTCTAGTAAGAAGCTTGCTTCCCAACCACATGGTTCCAGGTTCAGTCCCACTGTGTGGAACCTTGGGCTGACCTAAGCCTTGTGAGAAGATTTGGTAGATGGAAACTAAAAGAAGCTTGCTTCCCAACCACAAGGTTCTAGGTTCAGTCCTACTGTGTGGTACCTTGGGCAAGCATCTTGTACTATAGCCTCGGGCCAACCAAAGCCTTGTGAGTGGATTTGGTAGACGGAAACTGAAAAAAGCCCATTGTATATATATGTCTGTGCTTGTCCCCCCACTATCATTTGACAACTGATGTTGGTGTGTTTACATCCCTGTAACTTAGCAGTTCAGCAAAAGTGACTGATAGAATCAGTACTAGACTTACAAAGAATAAGTCTTGTGGTCGATTTGTTCGACTAAAGGCTGTGCTCTAGCATGGCCACAGTCAAATAACTGAAACAAGTAAAAAGAAAAAAAAAAGAATATATATGTGTTTGTGTCTGTTTGCCCCCACCACCACTGCTTGATAACTTGTGCTGGTGTGTTTACATCTCTGTAACACAGCAGTTCAGCGAAAGAGACTGATAGAATAAGTACTGGGGTTGATGCATTCAACTAAAAATTCTTCAAGGCAGTGCCCCAGCATGGCTGCAATCAAATGACTGAAACATGTAAAAGATAAAAAGAAAAAATGATATGTATGTATAAATGTAAGTATGTGACAGTATGGTAACTGAAGAGGTTTCACTGATTTCTTGTATGAAATACAGACAAGGGAATTTATTGCCTAACCCATTTTATAGTATTTTCTAAGTTGGGAATAAAAAGTATGAAAATTTGCGATGCCTATTCCCTAAGGAATGCTCTTCTATTGAAATAAATATTTTTCAGCAAAAACTGCTTTAAAAAGTTATTTGCTTTTAAAAGATAAGAAATACTTCTGCATACAGTTAATCAAGATAAGTCCTGTCATTCCAAATCATCATTTGATTTGTTCAAGATAAATTGATAATGTTTATAAGCCTTGTATAAGTTAGCCCCAGTAAAAATATAAACTGCTATATTAGGGATGTTATAAATAATACATTTTCAATAATGTTAACCTTAATTCTGTTGCTATTTTCCTGAATATTTTTATAAACTTTACATGTTTAGCAAAATCGTTAATATTATTAATAATGAAACAATGTTTCTATTTCAGTATAACAGAGTTAAACGAACTGATGAATGATGAGGGCAAACTGTTTGAAATGCTTCAGAATCTACCTGAAGTGATTAAAATTGAGAAAGAACGCCAACAAATGTCTGATGAATGTATTAGCCTTGCAGGTTAGTTAAAATCAACGGCTGTCATTCAAGACTGCAATTTTCCATTTCCATTGTTTGGGAATTTTATTTGTTAAGTGTGTAGATAGAACTAAAGTTAAGAATATTAATATATGTGATTTAACTTAGTTTCAGTTACTCTTAAACTAATTAGAACTTCATTTATGAAAGGAAGACTTCGAAGTGTTGTGTCCCTCAAATTATTATCACTTGTAGTAGAAATTTTCGGATGTGTTGTGTACATTGTCTCAATTTTGTCAGCATTCTAATTATATGAGCCATTGAAGGGAAAATTCTAATGCCTATGCAATTTAACTTTACCAATGTTTGCATCAGAGAATATATTATTGATTTCTATTAAATTTCATAGTACCAACTTACAAGATGTGAACCTAGATTAGTAGACATAGGTTATCATTCTGTCATTTCTTAGTCTGACCCTGTTGTGAAAGTCATTTTCTGGTTTTGATCTTCTGCAGCATCATATTTTAAATTTTTATCATTTTTTAAAATATACGTTTTATAGAAAAAAATTTGAAGAAAAAACCAGTGACAGAACAACTTAAAAAGTCCTTGCTAAAGAAGGTAAGAAAATAACTAACATTTTGTAGTTACTAAAATAAATATTAGTTCACCAGAATTACTGACAATGCTAAGCATGTCTGTTGTTTCTAATGTTTATTTCTTGATTTCAAACGTTTAATCCCAGTAGGTGTATATGTATACACTATGATGTATAAATATAATATCAGTTTGTTAAACTATCAATAAATTAATAAATTACTTGTACATTTTGTTTCATTATTGTATTGTACTACAGAATATGTAGAGTTTAGCCTGCACTGTATCTAATAAATAGAAGTAAGCAACTTACAGACAATATCTTAATATCCAAGAAAGTATCATATGTAAAGTTTAAGTGTTTACATCTTGTTGAACATCATTCTTCAATAAATATCAGCACAGAAATTGGGCTAAGAAAGACAGTGAAATTATACTGATGTATATGTCTTCTGTGTTTTTCAAAGGAGTAATTTTGTGAAGGTAACATATGTAGTAGTTTGTAGATAGTGGGACATATATAATTAACGGGGGACTCAGTATGTGATACAAATTATAGTTGAATTTGATTTTGGTTTTGTATGCATAAAGTGCAATCAGTTCTAACATGATGTTTCAAGTTACATCTTAGTCATATCTCAAAGAAATATGGAAAAATAATATAAACTAAATATCCACTATTTCCTTCCAGCTGGATGAGTTGGAGATGTTACAGAACGAATTTGAAGAAGAAAGTGAGCACCATATGTGTCTGTCTGACCAGTTTCACCCCACCAGTATTCAAAGTAACATAAAGGTAGCTGTAATGGAAGCAGATGAAAAGTCAGAAAAGATTGCTGAAGATTTTCTTAATGGTAAGATGGGTTTTCACGAGACAGGCTTTGTGTAGCATACAAACAACAGTATTATTCTTCGAAGGGTAAAATGGTAGTTATATATTGAATACAAAATCATTGATTATTTAATTGATCTTTTCCAAAGGTTAGGAAATAATGTCTGTTGAAATAGACACTTTCTATCACAGACTTTATCATGTACCAAGGGTGTTGTACTCTTGGACAAGATACATAACTCTGCTTGTATGGTTGAAACAGAATTCATTGAGACAGATTTTCTATGGTCAAATGCCCTTTCTGTTTCCAACCAAAGTAATATTTACTTTATGGCTGGACATGTTTTAACAGAAGGTTAGAAATAAATAACACCATTTATATCGAAATCAAAATTGAACCAAATTTGATGACTGGCACCCATGCCAACCTTCCCCTCATTGGACACTAAACTCAGCTTGCGAAGACCTGTTGGGGCAAGTTTGATCGAAACTGAACCAAATTTGATGACTGGCACCCGTGCCAGTGGAGCGCTAACAGCACCATCCCAGCGGGATCACTGCCAGAGCAGCGGTCTTGCTCCCGTGCCGGTGGCACGTAAAAAGCACCATTTGAGCGTAATCGTTTCCAGCTTCGCCTTACTGGCACTTGTGCCGGTGGCATGTGAACAAAACATTGGCTGGCTCCTGTGCAGGTGACACGTAAAAAACACCATTTGAGTGTGGCCGTTGCCAGTACCGCCAGACTCAGAGGCCAGGTGGTGGCAGCGATTTAAGTCTGTCACTCAAGAACAGGAATGGTTTCTTTGACAGGCTTCCATACAGATTCTGCTGACCAAATTTCACTTGACCTGAGGGAGAAGGTATTGCTGTGAGATTCAATCTGAAATTATGTTATTATGAATCAATTATTTTTTTACTACAGGGTCATATCTTCATCCTTCCATATTCCTACAAAAACAGGGATAGTCATGGTTTGAATGACTATCAGTTCCCTGAAACCCGAAACCTGCCCATTCAACCAAAATTTACAAAACGATTCAGATCTATAAAAATCAAATTAAATACTTTGTATTTAAAAAAAAATAAATCTCTTGAAATTTAGCTACTTTTAAATATAAATGTACAAACTTAAGTAAGAAATTGTTTTCTCAAAAGTAATTACAATTGTTTATAATATTCATTCCAGGAAAAATTGATATTGAAGAATTCAAACAATGCTTTACAGAAGAAAGAACTGTAAGTAAAATCTTGTTTTTTGAAATCTTTTTTCCAGTTTTCTTTGTCCACTTCTTAATTTTATTTAATACTAACTCTTAATACCAGTCAGTCTCCTTTTTTCTAGTATTTTTCTATGTTGTTTGTAGGATTATACATCAATGATTGTACCATTGTATTTATGTTGAAACAAGGTATTGTTCATTGGTTTAGATATCAGAATAGCCAGGATTATTGCTTTGTAGTAGTGAGTTTTGGATCCTGTCACTGCTCTGGATTCTCATTTCTCCACATTTCATATAGAGAAAAAAAGCTATCATCAGTATCAGCAGAAGGGGTTTTAATATTAGTTACCACTCTTGTTGTTGCTGAGTAGGTTGTCAGTACTATTGACCAACTACTTAGAAGTTGCATCTATAGTGTGTAATGCTTCTTTTTTTTATGTATGTTAGCTTGAGTTAAACCTTCATATTTGATCACCATTCTAGCATACAAAACAAAACTTATTCTAAGAAATGTTAAGATGAACAAAGAAATTTGCTTTTATTGCGTCTTTATAACACAACAATTAATACAGATGATAAAAGATAGATTTATGATGAAAAGCAGAAAACATAAGCCTATTTGTTTTAGGTTGAAGCAATTTGTAAAGTACAAAGACTAAATTAAACTTCTAAACACCAACCTCTCAAGGATTTACGAAAGGACCCTAGAAACAAAATAACATATATCATCAGCCACAACATACAAATGTTTTGGGTAGATCGTCAGATATGCCATTTATTCCTTTACATGATCAGCCTCCCAAGTTTATCAGCAGTCATGGCACCAATTCCTTCCATGAATGGTTTTATATGAACACCTATAATTCAACCGCTTATAGGTCAGTTCCTAGCTGTTTAATTAACTGGTGAGCAACACCATGTCCCTTAGACACTGCCCATCTAGTTGTGGCCATTTTCCTACTATTTTGTTTGCCAGCTGGGAGAAAACCATTATAGAGTTGCTCATTATTTTTTTCTTTTTGCATTCATCTAATACTGAAGTTTTCCAATGCATCCAAATTTAGCAGCCCTCAAGATACTTGGCCATGGATCTAATGAAGAGCCCAGATTTTACACTCAAGTAACATCGTTCTTGACCTATGTAGCTCTACAAAGCTCTATAGTCAGATAGTCCTCAACCAAATAAGAGCAGCTGTTAATACCAAATTGAAACAGAACCAGGTCGGTTTTTGTGTGAAATGGACAATGGTTGCACAGATCCTGGCTCTTTTGAGAATAATGGATAGTGGGATACATGAAGGTGTTGTCACTAATGTGCATAATTTTACAATGCTCACAAACTTGGAATTGTTTGGAAAATATAATTTAGAAAATGCTAAGAAATGTTAAGAACACCAGTCCTTAGTATGGTGTAAGTCTAACAATTTCAAAATTTCTCCACTATTTCATCATCCAATGTAATTAAATGAATGAGAGATTAGGAGCCTAGCTATTGCTGTACTGGGTAAAAAAGCAAGATTTATTTCTAAATATTGATATTCTAATATCTGAAGATTCTATATTTTTGAACAGAGTATAAAGAATTATTGAGAAGTATTAGCACCCCAAGAGTGAAACGATGCTTTCAAGAATCTCTTAGCACTCAGATTTTCTCTGTCAAATGCAATACATATTGATTCACATTGTTTTGAATTAATCATGCATTATTTGTAGCTTTGAAATTTCAATGATGTGATTGTTTATGTTTTGAATGACATTATCTGGTAGGAGTGAAAAGCCAGTTTTAACATGGAACAGGTTGAATATTTCGAGCCAAGTAGGCTGGTTTAAATGCTAAAGGGTTAAAGATGATAGAAGTATAATGAGTAGTAGTTGGATCTATATATATAGTAATAGTTTATAATAAGTTAATCAAATGGTTAGCTTTAGTAGTAATTAAAATTAAGACAGAATTCTTGCAAAACTTAGAGATCTAGAAAGTACAGAATAAAAAGAAAAAATACAAAAATTGGATTAGGATATTAGAATATTAGTTGTAATTCTCTTCTAAAGATAATGATCTCTAATATTACTGAGAAAGGAAATTATAATATACTAAATGTTTTATTCTTGCAAACCTATTGTTGTTGGCACTTCATCGCTTACGACGTTGAGGGTTCCAGCTGATCCGATCAACAGAACAGCCTGCTTGTGAAATTAACGTGCAAGTGGCTGAGCACTCCATAGACACGCGTACCCTTAACGTAGTTCTCGGGGATATTCAGTGTGACACAGTGTGATAAGGCTGATCCTTTGAATTACAGGCACAACAGAAACAGGAAGTAAGAGTGAGAGAAAGTTGTGGTGAAAGAGTACAGCAGGGTTCGCCACCATCCCCTGCTGGAGCCTCGTGGAGCTTTTAGGTGTTTTTGCTCAATAAACACTCACAACGCCCGGTTTGGAAATCGAAACCGTGATCCTATGACCGTGAGTCCGCTGCCCTAACCACTGGGCCATTGCGCCTCCACCTTGCAAACCTATATTAATTCTGTTAATACCAACCTGCTTGAAACTGTCTTTGGTTCTATGAATTTCCTCTTTTAATTCTTTAACATTCAGATTATTCTATCAATCGTATTGCTTATTTATTCATATTGTTTTGAATTAATCATGCATTGCCTTATAGCTTTGAAATTTTTATGGGGTAATTGCTCATTTTTAGAATGATATTGTGAGGTTGGTGTGAGGGGCCAGATCTGGCCAGTTTGAATGTAAAAGAAGTGGAACATTTTGGTTGGATATTTTTGGTTTTAATGCTAAAGAGTTAAAGTGATCTAAATTAAAACCTTCCATCAAAATTTTATATTAATGCTCCAAACATCAGCTTAATAACAACAATGTTATTTTACTAAATTCTTTATTATTTTCAAAATTAATTGTAACAAAAGCACTGTATTTCTACAACAATATAGCAATGAAAGGATTAATTGAATGAAATTATGTGTGGCTATTATTGCAGTCATTAAAAATTAAAGTACTTCTTCCTTGTATTTCACTTCTTCATCATCATCATTGAATTAATCCATCTTCTCCTCCTACTCATTCTCATCATTTCTTTATTTACGAGATTATCTTGACATGCATTGTTAATGTAACATTTCTTGTATGAGACAGTGCCTGATAATCTTTTTAATAACACTAGCATACAGAAGGATACTTATGTGTGCTTAATTAGAATTAATGCTTTAGGCTAAGTGACTATCATAAAGCCAACAATAAAAACTATATCTGTACATGTGTGTTTGTAGAGAGAAAGAGACAGACAGACAGACAGAGATAATGATGCTGATAAACAAATGAAACCACTTAGGCTAGATATACAAAATATACACACATATATATACATGTAAATAGAGAGAAAACAAGACTGAAAATATTCAGACATTGCATATTCATGTTTGAATATACAGATGTCTATATATTAACAGAGCAAACTTACACAGAATACAAAGACACAGAAAATTAAGGGGAGAAGGTATGGTGCTATGAGCCTATTGTGTGTTTCTAGGGGCTTGAAATTACTTCATAATGTCGGCAGATATAGTTTGCAAAAAGTCAAGGATGTGCAACCAGTAGTGGAAGCATATAAACATTAGGTAGATTTGGCCCCTGTCTTCAGAGTGGAGAGATGGGTACCTAATAAATATATATGCATGTGTGTGTATCAATAATAATAATGATAATAAGGATTATTACAAAGTAGCATAGCATTACCTTTAATTCTTTTTATATATACAGCTTTACATAGACCTACACATGTTTTAACTGCCCTGATTAGTAAACATTGCAATTACAGCCCTACTATAATAACTGTGCAGTTTCTTCAGGGATCTTTACTTAATATCTTTCAATTTAACTGTTTAAAGTTTTTCGTTTATCTACTCTGTGTTGTATGATGTACAGTTGTTTGTTAAGTTACACATGAACCATCTTCAATTCAAGTTTTGAATGGATAATCACTTATAGTTCGTTATTTCAAAACATTCTGTTTAAATGTTTAATATTCATTTATACTGAGCAAATGTGAATTTCCTCATGTGCAAGCATCTCAAAGCTTGTTCCTATCTAGAATGTATTACATTACCCTTAGATGTAAAAATTTGGTAAAATTCTTCTAAACATAGGTCACATTTATTAATTTGTGATTTGTATGGTTTTGCAGTACAAATTAATTCCCAATTAATTGTATAGTCTTTGTTTCTGTCTTTAATAGACCAGATCAGTTTACTAAAACTCGTTTGGAATCTTTTATTTTTATCTCTAAATGAACTCAAATGATTTGTACTGCAAAACCATACAAATCTGGAACTAAAATATGTGATTTGTGTTTAGAAGAATTTTACCAAATTTTTACATCTAAGAACAAGCTTCGAGATGTTTACACATGTGGAAATTTACATTTGCTCAGTATAAATGAATAAAAGTGAAGACCCTGAAGAAACTGCACCAGTATTATAGTAGGGTTGCAGTTAAAACATGTGTAGGTCTATGTAAAGCTGTATATATACAAAAAGAATTAAAGATAATGCTATGCTACTTTGTAATAATCCTTATTATTTTTATTATTGTTGACATTATATATTCAGAATTATCCAACAGAATATATCTTTAAATTCTTATCTTATGAGAGCATTAGATTAATATATTAATTGATGAATAACTTATTTTAAATATCTCACTGAGAGCAAACTGGTAAGCATTTGGAGTAATCCCTTACTGTTTCCAAATATATATATATATATATATATATATCATCATCATCATCATCATCATCGTTTAATGTCCACTTTCCCTGCTAGCATGGGTTGGACGATTTGACTGAGGATTGGCAAACCAGATGGCTGCACCAA
>NC_068998.1:27404171-27414390 GCF_001194135.2 Octopus bimaculoides
ACTTTACCCCCTGCCAAGATGGGTCGGTCGGTACACTCCTATCCTGCCGTTTTTGAAATTTCGCTGACCGGAAAGGGGCAGCTACGCTAAAAATAGCTGTGGTTGCCGACAAGACAAAGGAAATACCATTCTCCCCAACTGACCAGAGTACGGGTTCAAAACCCAGCCCGGGAAATAGGGATATAATGCTATTTGTATTTTCGGTCGTCGCATCAAAATATATATATATATATATATATATATCATCATCATCATCATCATCATCGTTTAATGTCCACTTTCCCTGCTAGCATGGGTTGGACGATTTGACTGAGGATTGGCAAACCAGATGGCTGCACCAAGCTCCAATCTGATATGGCAGAGTTTCTACAGATGGATGCCCTTCCTAACACCAACCACTCCGAGAGTGTAGTGGGTGCTTTTACGTGCCACTGGCACGAGGGCACAGGAGTGGCTGTGTGGTAAGTAGCTTGCTTACCAACCACTTGATCTCGGGTTCAGTCCCACTGCATGGTACCTTGGGCAAGTGTCTTCTACTACAGCCTCGGGCCGACCAAAGCCTCATGAGTGGATTTAGTAGATGGAAACTGAAAGAACCCCGTCATATATGTGTGTGTGTCTATGTTTGTCCCCCCCACCATCGCTGGACAACTGATGTTGGTATGTTTACGTCCCCGTAACCTAGCAGTTTGGCAAAAGAGACTGATAGAATAAGTACTAGGCTTACAAAGAATAAGTCGTAGAGTTGATTTGTTCGACTAAAGGTGGTGCTCCAGCATGGTCACAGTCAAATGACTGAAACAAACAAAAGAATATGTATATGGATGATAGTGTTGTTGATGATGTTGGTGGTAGTAGTGGTGGAGGTGGTAAATGTAAGATTACACAATTTAATTAGATGTGCCCTAACATACCAAAGTGTTTATTTACTCTTTGTTCACTGGTGTTTGTTCTTTTTTTCTACTTTTTTTTTTTTTTGTCAGTTATGCCACTGCCGGAGAGCCAAAGAGGAAAAACTGAACCAAATCATACTGGCAAGTGGATTCTACCCTCACATGTGATCTAGTCAAGTGGTCTTCAAAGAAAGCGAAATTATTACTACTCTGAATATCTTTAAAAAAGAATATATCACAGTTACTCATAGCATTGTACCATATACAGGGTAAATATATTTGCCCTCAGTGACCTTTGTATAGCCACTACATAAAGGACTTCACAACACTTAACTCACAGAAATCTGTTTCTCATCTTGTACAAAAACTATTGGAAAATTATTATTTTATTTCATTATAAAGAGGTTACTTTCTACCCTCTCTCTTTCCTCCTTTTTTTTCTCTTGTTTTTTTCCAAACTTTCCGGAACTAATTTTTCTACTGGCCTTCTAATTTATCTCCATAGTTCCACAATTGATATCAGTATGATATGTAAAAATGAATAAAATAAATACTCCAAACAGTATTAACCCTCTTGTTGTTTATCTGTTTTTTTTTGTTTTATGTTGCCATTTTAGATATTTAAAGCAAACTACATCTGAAAAAAAAACTTCATTCACCATCATACTGCCCCACGCTACAATGAAAACTTTCCCAAAATATTAGTTCATTTCATCATCAACGTTTTTCTCTATTAGGATGGTTGAGTATCTTTAATGATGATACTAATTATAATAACGATGATTTCAAATTTTGGCACAAGGCCAGGAAGTTCAGGGTAGAGGGTAAATTGATTACATTGGCTCCAGTGTTCATTTGATACTTATTTTATTAATCTCAAAAAGTGAATGGCAAAGTGGACCTCGGCGGAATTTGAACTAATAATAATAATAATAATCTCCTGTATCGTTCCAATTTTAGTATATGTACTACCAAAGCTAGTACAATAATAATAATAATAATAATAAATAATCATGGCAACTGTTTACTTTTCTTTATTAGCTTCAAGAGCTTGAAGAGATACAATAAAATGCAATGTATGTTAAATGGGATGGTGGATATACAAAGACATTTAGGGTGGGACAAAAAAGTATACAAAGATGAAGGGAATGATGAAAGGCATTATGTAACTGAAGTGGTAAAAAGTTTTAAAATTTATAAAACAAATAACTGCATACAAATAAATTGAAAGTATAAAAAACAATTATTAAAAAACAAGAATAAAGCATAAAACACTCCATGTATTCACAAGGTTGGGTTAGAGCACACACACCCCATTTCCCTACCAGCTGACCATTGCTCATATTGCTGTCTCATGCGCTCAAAGGGACCACTAACATTCTTGGAGTGGCTAACACTCCAAGTCTTAAGGAGATACATTTTTCATTTCATTGTGCTATCTTTGTATTGCTTTACAAGCATATTCTTTTCATGTCCAACCCATGCTAGCATGGAAAGCAGACGTTAAACGACGATGATGATGATAATGATGTCTTTTATATTTCCAATCCATCTATATCAGTGTCATTCGGACATCACTGTTATAATCCCTTGCACCACAGATATGTGATTCTGTCTAATTGATGTTGGTTTGGTCTTTGAATGATGGTGGATCTCAGTTTATCATCCACCTCATCATTGTGTTTGTCATTACTCTGAAGAAAGGCATCATCGTCATCATTTAACATCCATTTTCCATGCTAGCATTGCATGGATGCTGCACCAGGCTCCCATTGTTTGTTTTGGCATGGTTTCTAAAGCTGGCAATTGAAGCCTGGTGTAGATTACTCCCCTTCAACCAATTTTTTTGTCTTGTTTTCTGTTGGTATTTTTTTAACCCTCTTTTTTAGAGACTTCTTTTTTTTTCCCGTTTGTATTTCTTTCAGCGATTTGGGAACTTTTCTCCACAGCCAACATATCATCATCATCATCATCATTACAAGACAGTTGAGTGATGCTGCTGTTGGTAAGTGATGTGGAGACTGAGGTTTGCTGTTGCTGTGGACACTGTCAATATTAAACATGGCTGGAGGAAAGATTCCTCAGCTTTTGGCATTGAGGCTAAAGCAGCTTCTCCAACAATTCCAAGATTTCAACCTGTGGTGCTGTTGGAATGACAATCTCTGGATCTGTTGGAATGACAATCTCTAGATCTGTTGGAATGACAGTCTTTAGATCTTGCTGTTGTTAACATCCTTTTTGTTTCTTGAATTCTACAGACCAGAAAGCATTCATCTGAATCTTGCAGACCCAAGTAAAACAGTTAAGCCTTCTGCACTGCATTGTTAGTCCCACCATCCAAGAATCACCTTGTTGAAAGGATGCCTTTCAATAACTCTAGTTTCCACAGCAGTGCCTTGAGGGTCAATAAGAAGGAATGAGGAAGGACACCTTTGAGGGATCATGCATATGTTTTGAAACAGCTCTAACAGCTCCGCAAAATCCCAAATTTTATTTAATTTGCTTTGCGGGAGCAACTGTTTTATCAAAATCGTATACTGTTAAATGCTCAAAATACGAGACTAGAAAAACAGCCAACAACTTCATGTTTGTTTTGTTTTCCATTTGTGTCTTTCATTGTTCGAAAGAATACTTCATGTTCCATGTTCTTGTGCTTCATACTTTTTTATTGTACACGTTTTATGACGTCCTGTGCCCATATATGCATATATATATAGATGTAAGTATGTACATATATGTGTATATGCATATATATATATATATATATATATATATACATATATATATATATAAGTGTGTGTGTGCATATCATCATTGTTTAACATTTGCCTTCCATGCTGGCATGTGTGTGTGTGTGTGTCTGTGTCTATGTTTGTCCCATCACTGCTTGACAACTGGTATTGGTGTGTTTATATCCCCATAACTTAGTGGTTCAGTATAAGAGACTGATAGAATAAGTACTAGGCTTTAAAAAAATAAACCTGGGGTAGATTTGTTCAACTAAAACCCTTAAGCCCTTCAATAGAAAGCATAGTACAGGCAGAAACTGTGGCAATTTTCTGCCCCACCTCCCCACATGCCATCATGCGGCTGCATCTCTTGTTGAAGTCATAACCTTCATTGATTATTGATGGTTGAAACTTCTTGGAGCCACTAACAGTGAACCTGTCCTGGGTTTGCTTCTTCCATGGGTTCCCTCCACTGTTAGAGATCAGCACTTCATGCAGCTGTCCCTGTCCATACACCTCACATAACATATCAGTACAGTCATCTGTGTGTGTGTGTGTATACAGGTTTGATGGGTAAATTGTCACCATTTTATATTTTTAACTTCATGCATGTGCATTGTTTTTTTTTATTTTGTTGATTACACAGTATAGTAGGGTCAGTTGGGCATTGTCTGTGAGAAAAACAGCTCTATGATGCAATTCACTCTGCCAGAAACTTGGAAATGATGTTCTGTACTGCTTGGCATTCACACCGGAAGCTCCAGTACAAACATTTCAGAGTGTTTGGGTGTCAATCTGAGGACATGTACTGAGAGAGATAAAAATCAAACATCTAGTCAACATCATGGTGTTTGGAGTGATGACGGCATTATACCACTCTTCATCTTCACACATGGCCTCACACTCAACACGGAGGCCTACATCAAGTGCCTGGAGAAGGTAGTGCTGCCCTGGGTCAAGAGGGTGGCTGCTGGAAAACCTCATGTCTGGCAACATGACTTTTGCACCATGCTACACAACCAGGAGAACCCAGTCATGGCTGTCAGACAATTTCTGTGACCATATCACCCCTAACTCCCCAGACTCAAACCCTTTTGATTAATATGTGTGGGGCACAGTTGAGCAAGAGATCAACGAAACTCCTTGTAACACCAAAGATGAACTGAAGACAAGGATTATGGCAGCATTCACCAACTTAAACAAGGAGACCATCCAGGAGAGTTGCAGGAAATTCTAAAGTCATCTGGAGACCATGGTTGAAGTCAACAGTGATTTTATTGAATAAATGTACTCTTTAGTATTTCAAGATAATTTTATGTAATTATGGCAAATATATCTGTTAAAATGAGATGTCAGAGTTATTTTCATTTCTGCGTAATTTATTCACTGCACCATGTATATATATATATATATATATATATATATATATATATATACACACACACACACATACATACATGTGTGTGCATATGATAAACCAAAATTCAGAGAAGTGAGCAATGAAATGTTTATTCTATTTGTTGATAGCTGTTTCATAATCTGTATCCAGTTACATCAACAATGCTAAAGCATCTTACACATTTATATAGAAATATATGTATAGGTGTGTGTATATATATAAAAGCAACAGTAACATCCACCCCTAGGGGTCAGCCACACTTAAGTGGCAATATACTACACTTTATCGTGCAGTTACTGTTAATACTTCGGTTAGAGAATTAACATTGCTTATATATATATATGTATATATATATATATATATAGCTGTGTTGTGATGTAATGAATAAGATTCTTCATCATATTTCACAATCATCATCATCGTGATCATTGTTTTCATGTCCACTTTTCCAATGCTTGGAACATATACATACATACATACATATGATGATTGCTTTATCTTCACAGATTTTAGCTATCCCATCAACACACATATCATACCCCATCACGCAGCTTAGTCATTCCGTTGAAGAGCCCTCGAATGGCTTTTAAGACCAGATGCTAATTGACAGGGTTTAAAACACAAATGATAGATATTATCCAAATTCCTTCTACATCTTTGCATTTTGGAATCTGATTCTGAAGGAATATTTTTGTGAACCAGCATATGTCTTTTAAGTCCAGATATTATCTTTCACGTTTTGTGACATATAAAACTAGTTGAGGTGGTCGGGGATCTGATTATTACCTGTCTGGGTCTTTCGATTTTCATGTTATTTCATGTGATTCATATTCACTTCTGAATGTGCCAACAAATCAGCATCATCAGTGTAAAACAATTCTCTGACAAGTGTTTTGAAAGCCTTTGCTTTACAGCTAAACTGGGTAAGATTTGACATATATATAAATGTTGCTTGGTCATTTTCAAATTTGGAAGATAAACTATCAGCTATACTACATTTTAATTGGTCAATTCTCTTCAAGTCATCAGATATCTCTTTCCTGGATGTGCACCCAGTCCTAACTCAATGTTCTGATTGTTTAACTCTCACCGAGTCATCAATTGCCTCATTCTTTTATGTTTACATACTCACAGATTAGTTTATCTCAAACCCTTCAGTTCTAAATAAAGAGTAATAATGTTCTTGTCTATTGCAGTTTTCCACTGAATGGAAAAATTAACTTATGAACTGAGAAAATTATCATTATCATTATTATTATTTTATATATATATATATATTTAAACTGCAGATAACTCCAAAGGAAAATTATGGGCAATAGACTAGCATATTATCAAGGAATGTTTTATTTCATCTACTTAAGGCTGTGAATGTGTATGTGTGTGTTAGGCTATTGTAATTTGTAGAAAGATTTATTCCTTGAATATTGTACAAATAAATCTTTTACAAAATCATTCTCAATTCTTGGGACAATTAAGTTTATCTTCCAAAAAATTAAATTTAATATTAACCTATCTCAAAAATTTAGACATACGATAATTAATGAAGACAAAACAGGATCTGGTGATGATGTTTGTATCTTTGCCCGGAATGTTAATTATCTCAAAAAATAAATGAAAATGTTCAAATTCTTTGCTGGCCCAGAAAATTAGCCCCGCACCAAGTGACCTGATACTATCAACCTAAAATTGTTGCAAGTTATCTCCCTTCAATCATTCTTCGGAGATATTATTGTGTGGATTCGTTTGATTATGTTTATCCGGTGTCTTCTTAATTTCCTAATTATAATCAATAAACTAATAGCTAACATACAAACACCTTGTTTATATAGTTTGTGTGAAAGTCGCAGAAATTACACAACAATATGTCAATGATAATGTATTAAACCTAACTGTTTATGAAATCTTACAAAAAACATTAACACTAACGTTGCTTAAAATTTTAATTGATTTAATTAAAGGAAAATAAGGACATTTACAGAAAAATTAACTCCGGCATTTAAATTTAGAAAAATCATTTCGGATTGTTGGAAGAGGGGGGAGAAAGAAAGAGGGAACGAAAGAAAGAAAGAGAATCAATAGAAAACTTTGCATTTAGTTCATCCATCGGTTTTAAACTTAATATATAAAGCCGCCGTTAGATCCAAATAAAAAGGAAGTATACTCTATCACTGAGATAATTATGTCCAATTATTAATCGTAACAAAGCGATGTCGACTTAATAGATTTAAAACCATCTGGTTTCGGTAAACGAACTATTTTCACACTGACAAGGACAATTTTAAAATAAAGTGTGGAACTTGTAATAACAAAAGAAACTCCAGAAGTGAGTAGTATCTGATGGCAAAGATTATTTTGTATTGCAAACACGGATAATAGATACGGACGATTCTCATAAAACAACAGAAGATGATGTATAAAGTAGGTAAGCATAGTTTTTAATTCATAATTATAGATTTCCGATTTTAAGACGAGACAAAATATAAATTGGTATAGTTCTGAGAGGAAATGGTTTTAATAGAAGTTAGCTTTTATGTCGAAGAGCTTAGCGGGTTGCCGTAAGTCATAGCCGCAACTGGGTGGAGGGAAACATTTGAGTTTGTAGTGACAAACAAGGATAAAGAGGACAGAAAGAGTAAAGTTGTAGATGACAGATGAGAAAGAGTCACTGGGGAAGTGACAACGGAAAGATAGATGTGTGTGTGGAAAGAGAGAGAGAGAAATGATGAGTGGGGTGGGAAAAATATTAAAGCGATGAGTAAGGAGAGAGATATGTATTAAAGAGCGAAGTGGAGAGTGTGAGAGTGAATCTGAATTAAAGAGAGAAAGAGAGAGATGAATGAAGAGAAGCAGTAGGGAGAGAAAGAAACATAAAGAAAGGAGTAGAAAGCTAATAAGAGGTTGGGGAGAGCATGATATGGAAAAGAAGAAAATAGAGAGAGAAAGATATGGGAAAGGAAGATGAAGTTTGTACAAGCGAGAAAGAGTGAGAGAGAGAGAATGACAAAAATATGGTAGAAAAGAGGAAGGTGCATATAGAGAGAGAAAGGTGTAGATAGAGTAATAAATAGAGAAGGGAGAGTGGTATAGATAAAGTAATAAATAGATAGGGGAGAGAGGTGTAGATAGAGTAATAAATAGAGAAAAGGAGATGCATTGAGAAATACAAGTGGAGAGTCAGGAGAAAGAAACATGTAGAAACAAGAAAGACTAACGTGAATGTAATTCAGAGTAATTGAACTAGTGTTTCCGGCAATAGAAATTACAGGCATTTAGATCGGTCGATCTATTTAATCGCTGGATTTTTTCCTCTTTTTGTTTTTACATGAATACATTGATTTCGACAATTTTTTCTCTGCGACACCAATTCTAAAACCAGTAATGGTAAGTATCACCGTTTATTCGATAGGAAGTAATCTGACCGCTTCCACCCGCTTCAGTCAGTCTCCTCATTGTATCATTGTTGTCATGTGTTTTATTATGATAATTATTATTGTTTGTCTTGTTGAAGCTATGCTCTATAGATTTATCGCTGAATTACATAGAATATACTGAGCTACCGACGTCATTTATTGTCATATACCGGTGTTTATTGTTACAACTATTGTCTCATTGATGGCCTCAGCTCTCTTAAATGTCCATCTTAAACGCACTACCCACACTTCCTGGCCTTCTCCTTATCTTTTTCTGCACCTCACACATCGTTGCCTCTCAAACTTCAGAAGTGTCCTTTATTAATTATTATTTTTTTTTATTTCCCTAAAATGTAGAAAGAAAACGAGTCACCTGCTTCCAAGTAATTATATATATATATATATATATATCAAAAAGCGTGCAAAAGTTGTTCCTTTTCAATTTATAATAGTATCGTGAGTATAACATGTAGTCGACCTATCAGTTTATCTAGTCCCACTCCTTATCTCCTTTTCCCTTTCATCTGTTCAGTTTTAATTTATGAAAAAAGGCATCGACTTAATTTCTTACACTTTTCTCTTCTGTCTTTTTTCATCTTGGAATATTACATTAATCTAATGAGTATCTTCCGACCCACTTTTGCTTCGCCATGTCTTTAAAAATTTCGTCAAATCTTTTGCTTAGATGTTACCTCGTATTCTCTTCAATAAGATGCATCATCACTCACCGGTCTCCTCATTTCTCGAGGATATAGCTCTCTTTGCGATATTCATCGCTGGATTCTTCCACTTACTAGTAGCGATTCATTTCGGAACTAATCTTGCAGCCATCGTTTTTTCTTCCTACATTCCTAACCCCCAACCTATTGTCCTTATCGACCGATCTCCTGGGACATCTTTGGATGCTTTCTCTATTTCTATTCATGACTCCTTCTATTATTTAGTCAGTGGGTAACAGACTTTACAGTCATTGGACTAATTTTATTTGGCAAATGTTTATTTTCTCAGCTCTGTTGAACCATATATTAATATAGGCCTATATTATTGCTGATATTATGTGGTGCAGTTAGGTGTTCTGGTTATTGTTTTTTGTTGCCTCAACTTGCACACAAATTGTACCATCTTTAAGGTACGTCGTCATGTATGGTCATCTGTTATTATGTTTATTCTATAATTGGAACATGCAACTTAGCCACACGAAACCTCCAGCACACTCGTGAATATACTGTGCATATTCACACATAAGTATCGCTTATATCACATTTATGCACACACACACTTTGAAAACATATGCATAGTTATTCATGTCATGTATATATATTCCCTCACATGAGACCCTCCCTCCTCTTTTCATTGGCATTACTTGCACTATCATATTAGTAGCACCCACAACTTTCTATGTAGCAACTATGTTGTTATCTTCATACATTTCTCTGTCCCTCCGGTCAGTATATGTTAGTGTAACTATAGAAACACATTTCTAATCTTTTCGTCTATTTATAGCTTTGGTTGGTGCAAGTTATTCTGTTTTATTTAGTTTAATTTAATAGTTTGATGTAATAAACTAGTTGTAGTAGACATATTCCATTGAAATAACGAATATTACATCGAGAATAGTCAAAGTAGATTTTTTTCTGATAAACACTCATGTTTGAAGTATTTGTGGTGGTATTAAAAGTAAGAAAACGACTAACAGACAAGACTGAGTGAGTGAATAAACCGAATTTTAGGATTTAAGTTGGTCTACTATCAATTTGACGCGGTCAGATAAGGTTGTCCCCCCCCCCC
>NC_068998.1:27414400-27417223 GCF_001194135.2 Octopus bimaculoides
TCCCAAGCAATTAAAATATGTGGTGCGCGTGGAGCAATGTCTAAGTGGTTGAAAGAAGTATTGTAACAACCACGAAACTGAAACTCGCGATATTTTCTGTTTGCATTTTATAGATAAAAAAATTTTTGAAATGCTTTTTTTTTTGTGCTATCCAATGCAGCTGCATTTAAGGTATACTTTATTTTGTCTGATGTAATTCAGTTTCTTTGCAATTTGAGAAATCGTACTATTTTTACATTTACAAAGATTGGTCAGTGGTAGAATGTTGCATTGGATATTTGCTAGATTTGGTGTTCTAATTCATCAGGGTTGATCTCGTTTTCCAAATGTCACACGCTTTGGTATTTAATACAAATATGCGATAATTGTGCATTTCAATGTCCATAACACGCTTTATGTTAAGGGGTGGAATATCGAAAACAATTGACTAAATATTTTTCAATACTTAGTCTTGTCTCTTTCTGTCCTTAGTTCAAATCCTTGTGTGGTAGGTTTAACCCCACCCTTCCGAAACTCGTAGAATAAGTACCAAACATGTAGTGCGATCTGTTCAATTGACTTTGATGTGCAGTGTGTTGTGATTAAGTTTCATATACATCTTAAATTTCTAGATATCGAGAAACGTTTGTAGAACTTCAATTACAATCCATCAGAGATCACGTGATAAGAGGTCTTGTGTTGTATAAGTCAAGGTAAAGCTATTATTTAATAAGTGGCATTTTGCTTGAAATGTCATCGTACCATTGCTTGTAGTATTTCCTTACATAACACGAAATCCCCTATCATTTGTTAACTGACAACCTTTTTGATTAAAAAAATCAAGCTCGATCCAGCAGATAAATTTAAACATCTCCAGTTGCATTGATATCAGTCTATCTGAAAGAGCTGGGAAAGTCCACAGATGTCACCACCTTCTTTTCTTCCTACTGGAGGTCATAGAGATATAACAATTTGAGTTTCATTTCAGTTAAATTGTGATCTTCACAAATGCCTCAATTTTATAAGCTACTTTCAGTTTCTCCACAGATCGCAGTATGTAAAAATCTGCTAAATGTCTCTCGCAAGAACTAGTTCTCAGCATGAATGTTTTGTGTATTTGTCACTAAAATCCACTTTAAAATAAAAAAGTGAAATGTAATCTATCAAAATTGTTGTACTTAAGTGTTATTCTGCCATACCCATTGAAGTGTTATACCATAGCCATCATCTGCATTTCCCAGCCAAATGTTTCATTGTTTTCATTACCCAACCAAGTGGTGTGTCAGCTCTATCTTAATTACCCAGTTAAATGTTGTACCATCTCCATCATCATTATTACCCAAGCAGGTGTTGCAATTGTGTAGTTCAGCTTTACTGTATCCAATTTGGATCGTGTCCTCAGTAGATCACAGACTGTAGTGAAGTTGGCCTCATATGGTCCTGAAGTTATTATAAACAATCAAAAAAGGTCTTCTAGTCAACATTAAACAAAATGGGTGGGAGCCAGTATCATTGGTACATTTGTTTACTTTTTCTGAACCAAATTTTGAGGTCATTCAGTTAGAATGTGACAGTTGTTAGTGTTATCATTTCTTATTTGTTACAAGCCTTCCTGTAAGAAATACTTAAAAGTTCTTTGCTATTAAACAGGTCACAAGGTCACACTTATGCTGAATATATTTTAGTTTTAGCACTCTCTACTTGTATTCAGTTTGAATGTAGGTGTTTAAAAAAGTTTTTTTTTATATACACAAGGATCTCCTCTATCATTTGTAACCCAAGGGAGCCTTTAGCAATCTCTTGACCTGTTATAAATAGCATCCAAATCTTCCTTAGAGATAGAATGGGGCATGACTAGAGGTCCTTTTGATCATTGGTCTGCTCAGATGGGACTAAACAATAACTTATTCCAGATGAGCCAATAAAGGAACCTATAAGCTGTCACTCAACTTGCTGGAAGCAACCAAATTTCATTTAAATGCTACCCTATTGCCTTAAAAAAAGGATACATTAGATAATGTGGTCCATAGGTCTGCTGTCCTGTAATTAAACAATCTGTTTAGTATGAGCCAATGAGTAAAGCATTGACTTGCTAAAATCAACAACCAAATAACTCTCAGATCACAACTCTGCCAGCCTAGAAATGGAGATATTGGAAATTTAGCCGTGTATACACTGTCTGAAGAAAGAATTGGATGGTCATGGTTGAAATGGATATGATCATGCATCTGCTGAATCAGAGCTGGCTTGAAGCTAGATGATAGCTTGGAAGATTTCTCGATAACTTTGCATCAGTGATTGATCAGGTTAATGCTGAAGTTATTGTAGTAGTTCCATTTTGATATTTGCAGGCAAAGGGATGTCATTGAAATAGACAATTTCTGATGTATTTCAATGCTGAGAGGTATCAACAATACTTCTTAATGTCTTTTTCTCCTTTGAATGTCTACCTAGTTTTCCATGTTACTTGCTGTCTTAATAATAATAACTAGCTCAAAATATCTGGCAGTGCTCAAAATATCTGGCAGTGTTGGCTATAGCCTAGTCACCCGTATTACGAACCAGGTGATACACGAAGGAGTCATACCCTATGACTGGTGTAGCAGCATCATAGTCAACTGCTACAAAGGTAAAGGGGACGCTTTAGATACAAATAATTACAGAGGCATCAAGCTGTTAGATCAGGTTATGAAAGTTACAGAGAGGGTCATAGCCCAACTAATTAGGGAGCGAATCAATTTAGATGAGATGCAGTTTGGGTTCGTGCCAGGTAAAAGCACTACTGATGCCTTATTTCTAGTGAGACAGTTGCAAGAGAAATACCTAGCCAAGGATAAACCTCTG
>NC_068998.1:27418541-27419419 GCF_001194135.2 Octopus bimaculoides
AGACACCATTTCGAGCGTGGCCGTTTTCGTGCGGGTGACACGTAAAAGCACCCACTACACTCTCTGAGTGGTTGGCGTTAGGAAGGGCATCCAGCTGTAGAAACTCTGCCAAATCAGACTGGAGCCTGGTGTTGCCATCCGGTTTCACCAGTCCTCAGTCAAATCGTCCAACCCATGCTAGCATGGAAAGCGGACGTTAAACGATGATGATGATGATGATGATCTTGTTGCTGGATATTGCCTCCATTGCTGCAGTCATCATCATCATTGTCATCTGTTTTCTAAGCTAGCATGGGTTAGACAGTTTGTCTGGAGCTGGTAAGCCTGAGATCTTCACCAGGCTTCAGTTGTTTGTTTTGGCTTGGTTTCTACAGCTGGATGTCCTTTCAAAAGTATGGATCAAAATTCCTTATTGCTTTGTCATTACATTTTGCTTATATATTCTCCTTCAATAAAGAAAAGTGAATCTCTTGCCATACTATAATTTAAACATTTTAATAAGAAGGATATCTCTTGACAATTTGTCCATATTTTTGCATAAATATTTTTTACTTGCATTTTTTAATTTCCTTATAACCATTCTCATATTTACAATGGCACTGACCTCCCACCATTATATATATATATATCTAATATATATATATATATATATATAAGCCACATTTAAGTGGCAAATATACTTCACTTTATTGTGCAGTTACTGTTAATACCTCTTCAGAGATTTAACATTGCTTGTTTTCACTTTTTCGATATCAGTGAATAATTTCACTGGAAAAAGTTATATATATTTGCCAAGGAATATCTTTTGCATCGAAGGTCGGCGATTGTCGTACGCTGAAGAAGGGAAATAACCCTGAAACTCGAGTACGTGCGTATCG
>NC_068998.1:27419911-27440256 GCF_001194135.2 Octopus bimaculoides
TATATATATATATATATATATATATATATATTCTCAATATCTACAATAGAACTGACCACTTATTCTATGATGGTATTGACTCTCTGGTGTTTTTACGTACTTCATTCCATATTTATAAATAGCTGTTCAGTATATACTATGATATTCTCTACCCCAACCTCTCTCTTCTACATAACAATATATTGTTATTGTGGAATAATCTATGTAATTAATGAACAAATAACTGTCCTAATATCTGTTATATCACTGACCCATTATTCTGTGCTCATAAATATGTACATGTTGCTTACATTTACATACACACACATATAGGTGTGTGGTGTATGTTATATAGGTCAGGAATGGCACAATTAGTATTCCTTTACTTATTTCAGTCATGTTACTGTGTCCATGTAGGAGCACCACCTTTTAGTTGAACAAATCAACCTCAGGACTTATTATTTTTTAAAGCCTGGTATTCTATTGGTTTCTTTTGCCGAACCGCTATGTTATGGGGATGTGAACACACCAACACTGGTTGTCAAGCAGTGATGGGGGGACAAATACAGACACAAAGACTCGCACACACACACACACACATGTATACGACAGGCTTCTTTCAGTTTCTATCTAGCAAATCCACTCACAAGGCTTTGGTTGGCTCGAGGCTATAGTAGAAGACACTTGCCCAAGGTGCTCTACAGTGGAACTGAACCTGGATCCATGTGGTTGGGAAGCAAGCTTCTTACACCACACCCATGCCTGAGCCAATGTTGAACAAAAATACTTTTTTGTATTTTTTAATTAATTCTTTTATCTCAGTTGGTGAACAGTAGCATCATTGATTAGACAACCCAATTTTTCATAATTGGTAAAAGAATGTGTGTAACTTGGTGCAGAACAACTATCATGAGGAACCTCATGCAGTAATGACTATTTTTTCTAGATTTCCCCCCCCCCCCTCCAGTATTTACATCCTTTGTTGATATAACTAAAAAAAAAACCCATATAAACTGTTCCCATTTGTCAAACTGCACTTTACAATGTGTTAGTCAACCCAAGTTTTTGGTGAAATACATCCACCCAAGGGGACAGTGGAATGAAACCCATATCGATGAGTATAAAAAGAAAATTCTTTTACCACACAGTAATGCCTCTGTTCCTGTGTTATAGGGGTTTGTGGGTCAAAGTATGATCCTAGAATTCAACACATTGGCAGAGCATTTTTCATCCTAGTTTTGGGTTCGGCAGCTCATTGAGGCAAATTGTTTGGAAGCCTGTTATGTGTTTGTGTGGAGATGTTTGTGTGAATGTATGTTACGTAAAAAAGCACCCAGGTCACTCTGTAAAGTGGCAGGGCATCTAGCTGTAAACCTATGCCAAAACAGACCTCACTGGTACTGGTGCCACATAAAAAGCACTTAGTCCACTCTGTGAGGTAATTGGCATTTGGAAGGGTATCCAGTTCTAAAGCTCATGCCAAAACAGACAGTGAAGCCTGGTGCAGTCCTCTGGCTTGCCAGCTCTTGCAAACCATCCAATCCATACCAGCATTAAAAACAGACTTTAAATGATGATGATATATATTGTGTGTGTGGAATAGGTGTTGAGCTCAGTCATTAAATAGTAGGTTCAGTTCTCAGATTGAGCAACCCATTATGTTGTTGAGGAAAGTACTTCAATTCATTCAGCTGAAAAATAAGTACCAGAAACAAGGGTAAAGAAGAATTTATCAAATTTTAGATTGTTATTTGACCATAGAACAATTCCCCATCCCCTCGTCAAGTACTTTTTAATTCTTTTTTCCTCTTTTAATTATTAAATGTGATTATGAAAATATTCATATCAGATTCTTTGTTCTCAAAGAAATGCAATAAACCATTTCATAGACCCCACTGTAACTCAAATCTCTAAAAGTGCAGGTGACAAGATTAGAACCAACACTTCTACCCTCAAAAGCACAGTTGGGTTGGGCAATAGAGGCATATGTTATTCACAATTTGATCTAAAAGTGCCAGAATGGCTCATAATAGACTGTGCTCAGTTGTGAACAAAACAGCAAAAAATAGTCATCAGCAATACAATTTTTAAATATATTTTTAGAATGATTTTATATGCACCTGGACATCTTCCTGGTTGGTATTTCACTGTCTTAATTTGAGCCTTGTGTTTGCACTGTATTAAGCAACCTAAATATTCTTTTTTCCCCCAAAGTGACAGTAATATAGTTTTAATGAAGTTTCAATATTTCAACCACAAAATTATTTCATAAAATCACAAACTGTTTTATGAAAGTATACTAGCTTTGTAAACTAAGTATAAGATTTCTTGTCTGAAGATCTTTTTTAGTAATTTAGCTGAAATTTTTGTATTTTTTATCTGTGCTTGCTAACTTGTGGAAAATTAGGACTATTAGACACTATGGCTGTGTGGTAAGAAACTTGCTTCCCAACCACATGGTTCTGGGTTCAGTCCCACTGCATCGTACCTCAGGCTGACCAAAGCCTTGTGAGTGAGTTTGATAGATGGAAACTGAAAGAAGCCCACCATGTGTGTGTGTATATCTGTTTGCCTCCCACCACCACTAGCTTGACAACTGGTGCTGGTGTGCTTACGTCCACGTAACTTAGTAGTTCAGCAAAAGAGAGCGATAGAATAAGTAGCAGTCTTTAAAATAAGGTAAGTCCTGGGGTCGATTCATTCAACTAAAAAGTTCTCCAAGGTTCTCCCCAGCATTGCTGTAGTCTAATGACTGAAACAAGTAAAAAGAAAAATTATTTTTATCCCAGACCCCACTCAGACCACTACATTCCCACATCAGCTCCTAATGGTGTTGTTATGGTAGTTGATCTGTGAGTTACATATAAACTATGGATAATTGATTTTTATTTGCTTTCTTTATGATTAAATCCTTCATTGTTATGATTCTATTTCTGTCACAGTCCCACAGCAATTTGCCCTATGAAGTTAAGATATTATTTCCTATTATATTTTCAATTAATTTACTGGCTGATAGAATTATTTCACTTTCTGATGATAAACATTCATCAATATAAATAACAGCTAATTACTTCAACCTGTTCCTGTAAATTATCTCAATGTTAATTAGAATTTATGAACGTAAACAGAAGTTTGTAATATCTAATTTGGTTGTTGCTGAACTCAACGTCATTTTAGGGAAAATGATCTGTAACTATCTTGCATAGTCTAATTTAGAGATATATTCTGTACTAGACTAAAATTGCTTGACTTTGAGTTAGTCATTCACTTTTCAGAAACTAGCCATATCCAGAAAGATTGTATTGTTAGCTTCTGAATGCTAGCAGACAGCTATAAACCGGGTAAAATATTTTATCAAAAGTTAAACCCTCTTCTAAATTTAGTTTTCTTCGTACAAGCAAGGAATTTTCTAAATGCTTACAATATGTTGCTAAGTGGTCTAAGTCGACTCTCATTAGACATACCTACAACATGACTGTGATTGAACTGGGTGAAATCCACATATCTGATGTTCCAAATTTCTCATTTCTCATATCACCTGGTGACCAAAACTGTGCATGGGCAAAGTTGTATGCTTAAGGAGCTCACTTCATTGCCATGTGTTTTGGGGGTTGAGCCTACTACATATTGGCAAAGCATCTTCTAGCCACAGCCTGAGGCTCACCAATACATTGGGGAATCAAATTTGGTAGAGGGCAACTGATTTGAAGTTTAACATTCTTTGTATGTGTTTAGATACATACATGTATGTGTTTGCATAAATATCTGAAAAATGTAAAGGCCTCTATGGCCAATTTACTGCAGTTACTGTGGAGAAAATATTCTCTCTCATAGTTAAAAAGAGGTAAAAAAAATTTTCTCCACAGTAACTGCAGTCAATTTGTCTTTACAAGTTGAAATATGTCAAACATATTTTAGCAAATGTCTAAACACTGCTTGGTGCTAATACTGCTGAAAACACACATGTACACACACACACACACATGTATGTGTGTGTGCAAATTATATAAATATATAAGTACATGTAACAGATATATAAACCTGTTTGTA
The DNA here is from genome assembly GCF_001194135.2 of Octopus bimaculoides. NCBI lineage: Eukaryota > Metazoa > Mollusca > Cephalopoda > Octopoda > Octopodidae > Octopus > Octopus bimaculoides. The sequence continues at coordinate 27,423,941 of NC_068998.1, forward strand.
TGTATTGAACTTGGAAGCTGCTTTGGGTATATGATAAGGTTTGCTTCACCATCATGTGGTTCCCAATGCATGTCACTTGGCCAGTGGAATTAGAATATCTTACTTGAAAAATAGATAAAAGTTGGTTACAAAAAGAGCATCTGGCTGTAGAAATCTTCCTTGGGTTAAAAAGACATAAAAATGATTATAGACTGTGTGTGTGTGTTAGATGTATGTGTGTAATGTGCATGTATTTGTTTATGCATGTATGTGTGTATGCATACAGTTATATATATGATATAATACTGCGTATGGTATGGGTTTCAGCCATTGGACAGTGGCCATACTGACCACCTTGTTGAAGAGTTCAGTCAATCTTATGCACCCCGGTAGATAATTCCAACTGATACTTTTATATTTGTTAAATTCCTGATTCTACTACAGCCCAATTGTACTAACATTGCAAAGGAGACATGCATATTTCTTGAAAGGAAAAAAAAAAAAAAAAAAAAAAAGGAATATAGGAAAGGGTTTAGAGATTGCTGGTACAATGTTAACTTGTGTAATTGAATCTAATGTAATTATAACAAACTGTTAGTAAATTAATGATGAAGGTGTAGGTTCTCAATTCTACTTAACTGGAAGATGAAGGAGGAGTGTGTGCTTCTATATAAAAATGCTCTAGTTATTCCAACACTTTGACTGCATTAATATGTGCACAGGGACCTAGGTGGGTGTAGCTATTTTAAGATTGGTAGTCTGATAACTAAGGTGTAGTGCTGTAAAGGAGAAAAAAAATGTGTAATGATGGAGTGCAACAGTCTTTCAGGGTAAGATCTTACATCTATTAATTTCTCAACTATATAATAGATAAGTCTGATTTATACATGACTACTAAATTACATGAATGTCTAGTCATAAAGTTATGTTTTTTTCTTTTTTAATCTTGTAAGGTGTGTTGCTAGCTTTTAGAGATCAGATATAACTTGATAAAGAGTTATATGTTGTAGGTTGGCGGGGTTGCAGAATGGATGTACAAACTTAATGTTTTAGCTTTTGGGCCTATATAGGTCATGTTGGTAGAGTTGTGCAGTATTCTAGTTCTTTATGCTGTATATTTTCCAATAAATATTCATAATTAATTTCCACTTGTCAAACATAAAACTTTCAAAACTGTATTTCCTTGTAGGTAACACATAAACCCAATATTAAATAGTAGAAGGTATATAACCCTTCATTAACCCTTAAACAGCAGGAACTGTTCGCATGTGCCTGCCAAATGGGCAAAAGAAATTTTTTTTCTCAAGGGTAATTTTTATACTTATTTTAATAAGTACCAAAAACTATGAAAATGGCATTTCAACCTGCTTTGATTTTTAAAATAAAGACAAAAAGGCATTAAAATCATTTGAGATGATGTCTGCTGTTCTCTAATGAAGCTTCACTTGATGATGTCTTCTACTTCAGGCCTAAGCTCACACTTCTCTGAGCCCATTCACCTAACTTACATTCCTGTATTATTATGTTAGCCTTTAGGTGCATCATGTGCTGTACAAGTTTTCTCTCCTGTAGCTGCAGGCGCATTGAGAAGGGAGAAAACTCATATGGTGACATTATGCATCTACAGAATGCTAAACAAACAGCAACTCTTATCGTAAAAATAGTTATAGAGGAACATAGAAAATAGACCCCCTATGTACATCTTGACAACAAAACAACTTCCTCTCTATATAGCTGTACTTGTGAGCCAATGCTGGAGACAGTGGCTGCCATTGGGTAATGTAGTTTTTGATAAGTCTACTTCATCAGAGTTGATCTGGGTCTAACAACAACCTATTGTACCTAATAACACTGTCACTATTTCCTCTTATACAGCTTTGTAGTCCTACACAACTGTGTACCTGGTAATGCTCTCATTATCATTTAGACATCCTTTTAAATTTTACTCCCACCTGCACAACTATTATGTCTAATAATACTTTCCCCCACTACCTAGACAATTGTACTTATTAATATTGTCCCTCTACTGTACAGCTGAACCTAGCAATATTGTCTCTTCTCTCTAGCTATATCTAGTATTATTACCCCCACTCCATGATACATCTGTATCTAGTAGTATTGTTCCCTCTACCTATACAGTTGTACCTAGTAATATTGGCTCCATCTATGTATACAGCTATATTTAGTACTATTGTCATTTCTGTCTATATATCTTAGATACCAACTATACTGTGTATTTCACTATCTTACCAAGTTCTTTTATCTCTGCCTATAGCTATACAAAAAGCAGTCAGTAAATATAAAGACTCTGCTATTGTTTTGACCAAAGTAAGTTCTACGCAAATACACCTTTTGCTCATATTGGGAACATTCTGTCACATATTTTTTTTGTCAGGTAAATTTCATCCAGGACCATATTATCCAAAGTGTCTGTCTTCCTTTTATGACAACATGGTGTGATTAGAGTGAGATTTGACTGCTATTTCTATCAAGTAGAGCAGTCCCGTACAGTTTTGGTAGTTGGATTGTATAGGCTATCTGCAATACTTTACCAGCTGGGTTGCTTAGGTGAAGGTGTACGATGTTGATAGATATCAGGAAACATCAATGATGATATGGAGAAAATATAAATCTTGTTTAATGTTATGCACTTTTAACAACTCACATATACATAATACAAAATGTGGTAGAATAGATTTGTGTAATATTTGGATGCATTTAAACTAGAGGGTTTTTAAAACTGATTTATATCAATATTCAGATAATAGCAAGATTGTAATACCAATGTAAATCATAAATTGGGGTTTATATCTACTTAGATTTCACAGATATTTTAAGCGCCAGTTCAGGATGGAAAGACAGAGTTCAGTTAGCCAGAATGGAATATGAAGATATCAATATAAGACAAACAAGTAGAGATGGATTGGCAGAGCATCAGAAAATACTTAATAGTATTCAGTTAGTGTCCAATACACTCTTGAGTTCAAATCCTGCAGAGGAAAATTTGCCATTCATCCTTCAGCGGTTTGGTAAAATAAAGTATGATAACAAAATTCTAATCAATTGCAATATATCCTTCCACAAAAAATTTGTGACCTTGTACCAAAATCAATATTCTAGAAACTGGTTCAAGCAGTAAGTTGTTTAGTTCCAGATCATTCTTTATAGGTCTATGATTAAAAGTGGCTCTCAGAAAACATTCTAATAGATGATATTTCCTTTAGAACTGCCTGCACCAAAAAAAAAAAAAAAAAAGAAATCCTCTCTGTCTAGAAATGAGAAGACAAAATAGCGTTTGCAGACATTTAATTGCTATAGTATTGGACCACAGCAATTAAATGTATGCAAATATTATGGTAATTAATTCTATAGAATATGGCAATTTGTCTGCCCCCTTTTCAGCACTCACGTATGTGAAACATCACACTGACCAAAGCATTCTTCTTTATTTATGTCAATAGAATGTAATTTGAAGGCGATTTGGTTACTATTTCTAGCAGGTCTATTGAATGTGCGGAAGCTTCCTCATAATCTATCAGGATTGACAGAAATGGTATAGCATCAGATGAAATTTCTTATTTAGCTTTAGTAATGTTATTCTAAGTTCAAACCTTATTAGTACTCCCTTTATCTGACCTTGATAAAATCCAGGCAAATACCAGGATGTTAAAACAAAAAACAAAACAAAAAAAACAAAAAAAAAAAGAAAGAAAAAAAAGGAAGAAAGAGCTAGGAGTCAAACTATGGTGCTGAGGATATTAATGTAGTTGATTTTGAAAAGGATTTTGCTCAAATTCCAAACCTAGCAGAAAATGAGACAGCAGAGGAGCATCCATAAAGATAGGACTTCAATGTGGTTCAGTTAAGGACTGGAAGTCTTCTCTGCGGACATTTGGCTATCCAGCTCTCCCTAGAATTTCTTACTATAAAAGCTAGGCAGTTGCCATCTTTTAACACAGTTACAGTCATTATTTAAAAAATTCATACTAATTGGCATTATATTTTAGAAAAATAAATTTTCTATTTGATGCAAAAATAACTTTGGTGGTAAGTGATGTAGAATATAATAATGACTAACAGAACTTGGAGACAGAATACTTCTATATTTGCTCAAACTAGAGTAGACAGCCTGTTATAACATTTGATTGGTAGTGAGATTAGATTTAACATGGCCCCACCTCTTTTCTCTATTTCCTTCTTAATTAAGTTTCACTTCACATCAACTAGTGTTTATAGAACTATTTAGCTTGGCATAAAACTTCTCGCAATGGAAATGTTAAGTTCTTCTCCATACCTGTATAAGAATACTAATATTATGTAAGCCTGTTCAATAAAGTTAACTTACAACTAAGCTCTATAACTGATGTAATAAAAGCAACAGAAAATAAATCAGTTCACTCAAGAATTTAAGAGACAATTTTTATTTATTACACTACTTGACCAAACATGAATTACCCATCCATCTTTGCATCATGAAATATCTTCTAAGGGAGCTTTTGATTAATATCTTTTACTTGTCTCAGTCTTCTGACTGTGGCTATGCTGAGGCACTACCTTGAAGGGTTTTAGTAGAACAAATTGACCCCAAGGCTTATTTCTTGGTACTCATTCTATCTGTCTCATCTGCCAAACTGCTAAGTTACGGGGATGTAAACACACCAACGCTGGTTGTCAAGTAGTTGTGAGTCACACACACACACACACACACACACACACACACACACACACACACACACACAGGCTTCTTTCAGCTTCTGTCTGCCAAATCCACTCAGAAGGGTTTGGTCAGCCTGAGGCTATAGCAGAAGACAGTTGCCCAAGGTGCTATGCAGTGGGACAGAACCCAGAACTATGTGGTTGGAAAGGAAGCATTTTACCATACAGCCACGCCTGCATTAGTGTTTTTTTTTCCATATGCAACTGGACACATCGGCTATGTGGTAACAAGTTTGCTTCCCAACCACATGGTTCCTGGTTTAATCCCATTGTGTGGCACCTTGGGCAAGTGTCTTCTACTATAGCCTCAGGCCAACAAAGCCTTGTGAGTAGATTTGGTAGACAAAAACTGAAAGTTCATTGTATATATTTGTGTGTTTGTGTCAGTGTTTGTTCCTCCTACCACCATCACTTGGTGGTATGTTTATATCCCCATAACTTAGTGGTTTGACAAAGAGACCAATAGAATAAGTATGAGGCTTAAAGAAAGAGAAAAAAATAAGTAGTGGGGTTGATTCACTCAACTAAAAGGTAGTGCCCCAGCATAGCCACCGTCTATGGACTGAAACAAGTAAAAGATATGTACAGTACATAAATATTGGGTTTAAATATTATCTCTGCAGACAATTAAAAGGGTCTATAATAGGGAGGGGCATCCAGCTGTAAAATACTGCCTGAAAGTCTTATGCAACCCATCCCAGCATGGACGAACAGACATAAAAACTCTGAGGATAATGAAATCTCTTAGTTGTCTGAACCCCCATCCCACTGCGTGGCACCTTGGGCAAGTGTCTTCTACTATAGCCTGGGGCCGACCAAAGCTTTGTGAGTGGATTTGGTAGACGGAAACTGAAAGAAGCTTGTCATATATATACATGTATATTTTTTCAATGTGTACAAATAACATGGAAAAAATATTTATAAATAGTTACCAGGGTAGTAAAAATTCACATAAGTGCCAAGGATATTACAGCCTACTTATAAAGGTAGAAATTCCAGGGTTAAGTGAAATGTCTTTGTATAACATGGATGAATTAAGAAATGGAGTCAAACACAGGTGTTATTCAAATCTTTATACTTCCGACACATGTTTTGAAGAAAACATTGATATTATTCCGGAGGGAATAAAATGATGTAAAACAATGCGATCTTCGCATCAGGGTAAAAAAAGAGAAACAAAACACATCAGTAAGCCATTTTTACTGAATGTGATTACTGTGTATATGATGAAGGTAAGTTATTTAAAAAAAAAAACGTTAATAGATTTAACGTCAAAGGTAATTTAGAGGAGGAGGAGAAAGAAAGAAATTAACAGAAAATTAATAGTGGAGAAATATAGTGTGATAGATGAATGGGAATAAAGTTTAAAAGTATGGAAATAGATATATGTAGAGGAAATGAAATGTAAGAAGACAGTTAATGGTTGAATTTTATAGATTGGTAGAAATTACTTGTAAGAACTAAAGGTATGTTTTTGCCAATGTTTACAACGATAAACGCATTCTTTAAACTTGTTTACAAGAGAATTCTTCGAGAACAGGATGAGGAATTGTTCTTCGTTACAGAGTGGACAAAAAGATTTATCATATGAGAAGGATCGAGATAGAATATTCCATTCCAAATCAAATTGTTTATCATATTCCTTTAGAGACCAAATTAATTTACTAACCCCAGTATTGTTGCATTTATATATATACATACATATATATATATATATATATATATATAGTGTATATGTGTGTGTGTCTTTGTGTCTGTTTGTCCCCCATCACCACTAGACAACCAGTTTTAGTGTATTTAAGTCCCTGTAACTTAATGGTTCAGCAAAAGAGACCAATAGAGTAAGTACTAAGCTTTAAAAATGTAAACCCTGGGGTTGATTTGTTTGACTAAAACCCTTCAAGGTAGTGTTCCTGCATGGCCACAGTCAAATGACTGAAACAAGAATAAAAGAATATACCAATAACCTTAGGGTTGTGAATGAATAAGAGAACATTTTGTGATTGCTCAACCTGTAAGAGATCCCAATCCGAATAGCCCTGACACCACACCTATCGTTTTAAACAATGGAGGATATATTAGATAATGTACTTTTGTTTTGAATTAAAAGCTGGGATAGTCATGGCTGGAATGCCTTCAGTTATAGATCTGCTTTTTTTTTAGTATTGACCTAGTTCTACACAACAATAACTTAAGGAAGGGAAAGGTGAGGTCTTGCATATCAGTTTCTCTTACCCAATAAATTGCGAAATTCTGAAACTGACTTTCAGTACTAATTAATTGTTAATATTTCTGCAGTATTTAAGATGGAGAGCTGGCAGAATTATTAACCTGCAGGCGAAATGCTTAGCAGCATTTCATCTGTCCTTACATTCTGAGCTCAAATTCCACAGAGGTCAACTTTGCCTTACATCCTTTCAAGGTCAATAAAATAATTATCTGTTGAGCACTGAGGTCAATGTAATTGACTCACTCCACTCCCTGAAATTGCTGGCATTGTGCCAAAATTTGAAACCAGTATTTCTGTGGTATTTTAGTACTGTTATTTGACTACATGTGTATTCTGATTGAGGAGAAATATGATCAAAGGTGTTCTAGTATGACCATCCCAACTTTTTTTTTTTTTTTTTTGCTGACATAATGTGTGTATATCAAATTTATCCTTTATTGTTTTAAGACACTATTTTTCTGTGTATGTGACACTATTTTTAGCAGGTTGAATACCACATGTAAAGCTCTCTTGTTTGTAAGAAGGACTTTGAAATAATCTTCTGTATTGAAACGATTTGATATTTACATGATCTGTCAGCTATAAGAAAAAGAACTTTCTGAATATTGAAGTGTTTTAATGTCATCTTGTGCTGGACTGCTGACAGATTGGTCAAGGTTTCACATTTAACTGCTTGAATCATTATGTTGTCTCCTTGAGTGAGTCATAACTCTTGCTTCTTCGAGTTTAATATATGAGTTTTACATAAGCCAATGAGGTTGCCTTTATGCTGTCACTCCACCTACTACAAATAGTAACACACATTCTGTTAAATCATACCTTACTATCTTAATAGGAAAGGGATACATTGTTGTCCTGGATGTATGTATACTATCTAATAAAAAAGAGGTGGAGACGCAATGACCCAGTGGTTAGGGTAGTGGACTCGCGGTCATAGGATCGCGGTTTCGATTCCCAGACCGGGCGTTGTGAGTGTTTATTGAGTGAAAACACCTAAAAGCTCCACGAGGCTCCAGCAGGGGATGGTAGCGAACCCTGCTGTACTCTTTCACCACAACTTTCTCTCACTCTTACTTCCTGTTTCTGTTGTGCCTGTAATTCAAAGGGTCAGCCTTGTCACACTGTATCACGCTGAATATCCCTGAGAACTACGTTAAGGGTACGCGTGTCTATGGAGTGCTCAGCCACTTGCACGTTAATTTCACGAGCAGGCTGTTCCGTTGATCGGATCAACTGGAACCCTCGACGTCGTAAGCGACGGAGTGCCAACAACAATAAAAAAGACAGTGGTGGTCGTAGCCTTTGCTCATCAGATTGTTTGATCATGGCTGGATTGAGATTAAATAGTAACATCAGTGAAAGGGTTTACTCTTCCTGTTCCACAGTTGTGTGATTAGTAGAGAGAAAACCTAACTGCTGACAGAATTTGCTGACTAAAAACAGCCATATCATGAAAACATGAAAGAATTCAGTTGAAAACAGCAAGCAAACAAAACGTTCTTGAATCAGTTGGTTGTCTTCAATTCAACACATTTCCCTCTGTTGATGTTTTCCAGCTACAATAAAACATCCTATTGTTAGTAAATTGCACTGAACTCCCTATTTTTTCTATTAAGCTGAAAGTTGTGTGTTTTGTAAATAACTATTGATTTTTAAAATTTTTTGTTATCTGTCATATAATTGTACATGCCTTTCTCACTTGCTGAGAACAATTCCAACTTCCTTCCAACTTCCCTTTTAAACCAACCATTCTGTAGAGTCAGCAGGCATGAAATGAAATCTTTTTCTTCCAGAATAAAATATTTATATGACCTGTCATCACCATTGTTATTTTACCATCTTCATTAGCATCAACTACAATATTCTCATCATCACCATCATCATCATCATCAGTGATAACCTCCTCCTTATTATCATCATCATTAGCTACAGTTTTCTTGTCACTGTCCTCTGTAACTTCCTCATTGTCATTATATCTGCAGCACCAAGAAGCCTATGAGGGAGTTGCTACACGGTTGTTTGACCTGCTACAAATAGCAACCAAATCCCCTTCAAATGGCACCTTTATCATTTTTAAGTGTTTTGAAATAAAAATGCTTGTTGAACACAGATGAAATGTCTTTGCTTATGGATTTTCTCAATCAGGGCTGACCTGGGATCAGAACAACAGGTACAACAATATTCACATAGTTAGCGTCATCATCTCTGTTTTATTTATAAAATTTCATTTAATCTCTGTTTAACCTCCAGGTAGGATAAACAGATTTTTTTAACATACGGCCTGCCTAGCCCTTTAAATGGATGAAACCTATGGAAGAGGGACATTAAGGAAGACGTGGGAATGCCTCAAATGGCATGTATAAGCGAGATGTGGTCCCTGACATTTGGGAGGGCAGTAGCTCCAAACAAAAATTAACTTGGACAGTAACAATCCATCCCACCCATACCATCATGAAAAAAGCAGACATAAATGGTGTGTGTGTGTGTGTGTGTGTGAAATTTAACTCCATTTATGAAACTGGTATACTTTAGAGTTGTACTTGTTTAGCTAATGATTTGATCTGAAGCGAAACAATTACATTGATATTTGTGATGTTAGCTACCTAGTTCTACTTGAAAGGCTAGATCTCCCTCCTCGCTCCCAACATAAATTTATTCCACTGTTTGAATTATTGATGTTACATTTGGTCAATGCAGAACATTACTAGTTTCCTCAGATTCAACTGTTTCATTACATGACTTGTCTAGTCAACTCCTCCTATCACATTTATTACAAACCTCTTAATATGAAAATTTAGTCACGATATTTTGATTATTTATCTTTTTATCTTTTTACTTGATTCAGTCATTAGACTGTGGCCATGCTGGGGCACTAACTTGAAGGGTTTTAGTTGAACAAATTGACTCCAGGACTTATTTTTTAAGCCTAGCACTTATTTTACCAGTCTCCTTTGCCGAACCACTAAGTTACAATGACATTCACTCACCAACACTGGTTGTTAAGCAGTGGCACGGGTCAAACACTGACACGAAGACACACACTCATAAATACATACATATAATCATTCATTCATATATATATATATATATATATACATATATATATATATACGCGTGCACGTGCGACAGGCTTCTTTCAGTTTCTGTCTATCAATCCACTCACAAGGCTTTGGTCAGCTTAAGACTATAGAAGTCTCTTGCTGTGCGGTGAGACTGAACTTAGAACTATGTGCTTGGGAAGCAAGCTTCTTGCCACACAGCCATGTCTGCACTTATTGTAATATATTTATCACATTGGTTGTCTTAGTTGTGGTTTTATCACTCTCATGTTAAAAATCTAAATCACACCATTACATTTATATAATATCTACATTTGTATTTCTTGAAGGGCTTGCTGTGGGGAGGCCCTTCCTTTGTCTTGAGTCTATAGCATGAAAAATAATTTCTGTATTATGTTTTATATCTTTTATAAATTTGACTTTAAAGTCTTGTCTTGGCAGTCTCTCTCTCTCTCTCTTTCTGTGTGTGTGTTTTGTAAAAATGTGTTGTTAATCTTGATCAGGTAATCCTATGGCAAACAAGGGGTTGGCCAAACAATGAAGTGTGACTCACATATTCATCTTAGTTACATTGTCTCTGATATGCAATGATAAATTGCATGAAGTGCTGTTGTAGTAACCTGGACATGTTGCACTCTCTGTACTGTCCTGTCTATTTGTGTATGCCAGTATATCCTGATGGTGGCCACCCAGTAGAAAGGGGGAAGGTAGGGTCCAAAATGCAACAGTATTTGTGTTTTATGTTACTATGAGCTGGGTGAGAGTGTTTTTAGGTGGTTGTAATAATACTGTGTTGTGTATGTGTGTATGTATGTATGTATGTATGTATGTATGTGTGTATATATATATATATATACACACACATACATATATATATATATATGTGTGTGTGTGTATGTGTGTCTGTTTGACCCCACTATTGGTTGACAATTGGTGTTGGTGTGTTTACGTCCCAGTAACTTAGCAGTTCAGCAAAAGAGAATGATAAAATAAGTACCAGGCTTCAAAAAGAAGTAGGTAGTGGGGTCTATTGATTCGATTAAAAATTCTTCAAGGTGGTGCCCCAGCATGGCCGCAGTCTAATGACTGAAACAAGTAAAAGATAAAAGATATATATATGTATACATGTATGTATATATGTGTGTGTTAATATTCCTGGGTATTTTGTAGGGACAGGGAGAGAGCCATTGAATTTTCTTTCAGTAGTGTTTGTCTCCTTACATATCAAGGTAGTTTTTCATTTTTAGTATTTTTACTTGTTTGTGGGTGTGGTCCATCTACACTGTATTATGATGTGTAGGACTCTGTTTAGAGTTTGTAGTTTATTGTGGGAGAAATTGTGAACCTAAATAGAGCTGCCATATTTTGTAATAGGTCCAATGTAGGTTCATTTCCAATGATCAAATGTGGTACCCATGAATAAACAAAATGTTTTTACTTTTTTCTTTCTCTTTTATCTTTTACTTGTTTTAGTCGTTAAACTGCGGCCATGCTGGGACACCATCTTGAAGAATTTTTAGTCGGATGTATTAGCCCCAATACTTATTTTTTTAAAGCTTAGTTCTTATTCTATTACTCTCTTTTGCCAAACTACTGTTACAGGGATGTAAACATCAGTAACTGTTGTCAAGCAGTGGTGGGGGACAAACACACTCACACACACACACACACACACACACACACACACACACACACACAATGGGCTTCTTTTGGTTTTCATCTACCAAATCCATTCATATTGCTTTGGTCAGCCCAAGTAGAAGACACTTGCCCAAAGTGCTACACAGTGGGACTGAACCAAGCTTCTTACCATAACAGCTACACCTTCACCTGTTTTTTTTTTCCTCATCTTCTGAGTGTGTTGTATGTTAGTCTCACTCTTTTTGTATTTTGTAAGTGTTTGTGCTATGTTTTATGCTGTTCAGTATAATAGTTGGTTGCATTTGTTCTCTGATGTTGTTGGAAAAGAGAGGATTTGGTTGGTACTTAAACTCTTTAGTATTCAAACTGGCCTAAATATTCTAAATATTCCAACCTAAATATTCTACCATTCTTGTGTTAAAATTGGCCATATCTGGCCTCACACACCGACCCTAAATTGTTGTTCTAAAAATAAGCAATCACACCATGAAAATCTTAGCTACAACATAATGCATGATAAATTCAAAATAGGCACATGGCTCAGTGGTTACTGTTGGGATCACAATTATGGTGTAATGAATCTGTTTATCTCACGTTGCCCCAGTTCACTCAGCTGTAGAAATGAGTTGCGATGTCACTGGTGCCAAGCTGTATCAACCTTTGCCCTTCCCTTTGATAACATCGGTAGTGTGGGGAGGAGAGGCTGGTATGCATGGGTCAAGCAGTGGTGGCTTTCCATAAATAACCTTGCCCAGACTTGTGCCTCAGAGGGGAACTTTCTAGCTGGAATCCCATGGTCATTCATGATCAAAAGGGGTCCTTCAAAATAATGTATATAAATAACCCTTACATTTGACAGCTATCTGAATGCTAAGGGGTTAAGTCTGTTGTTGAGGCAGGTTTCTGAACTGGGTTCAAATACAGGGTGTTCCATAAAAAATGAATTCTTGTAAACATTTTACATATTTCTAATGAGTTATGTCTCCCATTTAGGTATGGAACACAATGTCAGTCATATGTCCATCTGCACTGAGTCTGCATACATTTATATGCTCCTCCAAATTTTCGATAACTCTCTCACAGATGTGTGGCCCAATGCCTCCAATCACATGCCTGGTTTCAGCCTTGAGTTCAGGAATTGTGTGTAATTTCTTGATGTATACCTGTGATTTCACATGCCCCCAAAAGAAGAAATCACAAAGGGTAAGATCGCAGGACCTTGGTGGCCATGGTTGGTCACCATGCAAGGATATCACTCATTGCAGAAATTTTTTGTGGAGTAATGCAAGTGTTTGACGCAAAGTGTGGTAGGTCGCTCCATCCTGCTGAAACTAGAGGTTGTCAATCTTCATATCTTCCAAGTTCAGCCATAACTGAGTGTCTCGGTAACATTTTCCATTAATGGTAACTGCATTCCCCATCATCATTTTCAAAGAATGGTCCAAGCACCTGTCCAAAACCACACCACACCATACAGTCGCTTTCAGTGGATACATTTCATGCTCTTGCATTATTTGATGATTTTCATTTCCCCATATCCGGCAGTTCTGTTCGTGCCTTGTCACTGAAGATGATTTTCTTTGCAAAATTTTCATCAGCTGCAAGTCTCTCCATAACCCAGTCAGCAAGTTTCCACTGCCTCCCATGGTCAGGTGGCTGAAGATGCTGTGTAAGTTGAATTTTGTATGCATGCAAATGAAGGTCTTTATGCAAAATTCGATGTAATGAAGTGGTCAGGATGCCCAACTGCTGTGAACATTGGCGAATTGATTTTCCCATGCTCAGTGACACTTTTTCGCACAACATTTTGTTGCTCTGTCCAACGAGAATGATTCCACCCAGGCAATATGGCTGTTGCAACTGAACCAGTTGTTTTAAACTTCGTCATTAGTCTGCGAACTGTAGACTCTTTGGGTGCTTCATTTCTCCCCAAAATGGTATGAAGCGTTCCAGCTGTTTGCGTCGCACTTTCTCCGTTTTGGTAAAATGTCTTTATGATGAAAGCGCATTGCTCAGTTGTAAACTGCTCCATGACACACTGCTCACTATTCTGAAAAACAAACAAAAAAACTATTAATCGGAGTGAAGAGAGATAGCAGACAAGATAAAAGCATGCCTTCAAACTTCAAAACACAAAAGCCATCCAATTCAAATTCAGCGTTTTTTACGGAATGCTCTATAGTTGTGCAGCAGTGTCTAGAGAATGGAGGGGGAATACATGATGTTTGTAGGTTTTATGGTATTTTGAGAAAATCCTGTTTTTACAGGTTGAAAAAAGTGAGTAGAAGGACATATCCCTCTGGTACTTCATTCAAAGAAATTATAGGTACTGGAAGTATTGTTTCTACACACTATTATAAGCTTGGCAGTCTGAAAGGTAATCCGTTGTGTGTTTCTTAAAGTGGTGAATATTTTTTGTATGAACTGATAGAGGATGAATTGCTGGTGTCATTAGCTATTAGAATGGCACATATGTATGGGAGTCTTTCTCTTTTTAACTATTGATGTCAGTATATATAATCTGTTAGGTTTTGTGAGCAGCATCTATGTCTGAATTTCATGTGACTTGGAGAAAGGGTTGCTTCGGTTAATGATGTCAAGGATTAGCCTTTCTAAAATTTTGGGGTTTTGCATAGGGAGTGATGGTTGTAAGTGAAGTTACTTCATTTGGGATTTTGATAAGCTTTTAAGACTTGTTTCAATTTTGCTTATCTTATCTTTGAGATTCTGGAGAATTTAATGTGGGTGTAGTTTGTGTGTGCCTGGTTAGATGGATGTAGTGTCTGTGTGCACTGATAAGTAGATGAAGTGTCTGTTTGCGCACACACATACACAGATGGATTGATGTGTGTGTAGATGGGTGTAGTTTTGGGGGGACAGGTGGGTGTATGTAGTTGGTGTGCTCTACATGTTGTCTTCCTTTCAATGCTAGTTTTATATCAAGCTCAACCTAACAAGTCAACGTTTATTTGTTAGGAGAGGGAAATTGTTATTAGTGAATACAGTACCGATCTGCTGCTGTATTTGTGTGTGTGTGTGTGTGTGCTTGCTGAAGGTGCTTATACATTCTTGTCCTATTTAGCTGCTGGCAGCAGAATAGATAACAACTAAGTCTTAGGGAGCAGTGTGCTGAATAAAGTGGATTTTGGTAAATTTTCTGGCTTACTGTGCTAAGATGATGAAATTCTTTTACACAAGAATAGAACAGAATCTGAAAATCAACAATTCATCCACTTGTCCCTTTAAAGGGTAGCAAAGTTCTCTCTTTCAACACACATATGCAATATATATATATATACATATATCATGTATATAATGTAATGTATATATGTATATAATGTAATGTATATATGTATATAATGTAATGTATATATGTATATAATGTAATGTATATATGTATATAATGTAATGTATATATGTATATAATGTAATGTATATATGTATATAATGTAATGTATATATGTATATAATGTAATGTATATATGTATATAATGTAATGTATATATGTATATAATGTAATGTATATATGTATATAATGTAATGTATATATGCATATAATGTAATGTATATATGCATATAATGTAATGTATATATGTATATAATATAATGTAATTATGCAGGAGTGGGTTGTAGTAAGTAGCTTGCTTACCAATCACATGGTTCCGGGTTCAGTCCCGCTGCATGGCACCTTGGGCAAGTGCCTTCTACTATAGCCTCAGATCGACCAAAGCCTTGTGAGTGGATTTGGTACACACAAAACTCAAAGTACCACGGTGTGTCTCCTCACCCTTGCTTGATAACCAATGTTGGTATATTTACGTCCCCGTATCTTAGTGGCTCAGCAAAAGAGACTGATAGAACAAGTACTAGACTTACAAAGAATAAGACCTGGGGTCGATTTGTTCAACTAAAGGTAGTGCTCCAGCATGGCTGCAGTCAAACAATGCCAGTACTGTGCTTGTGGCATGCAAAAAACACCATCCAAACATGATCGATGCCATGCCTGCCTGACTGCCTCCTGTGCCAGTGGCACATAAAAAACACCCACTACACTCTCGGAGTGGTTGGCATTAGGAAGGGCATCCAGCTGTAGAAACATTGCTAGAACAGATTGGAGCCAGGTGCAGCCACTGGTTCTCCAGACCTCAGTCAAACCGTCCAACCCATGCCAGCTGAAAAACGGACGTTAAATGATGATGATGTATATATAATGTAACGTAAAGTCTGTCATACCGGCCATGACGAAGGGAAATAGCCCTGAAACTCGAGTCGCCTTTATATATTTATATTTATATATTTAATCCTTTATATTGAACACACAATATTTCATCTACATTCAATACTTTCTTTCATGGTGCCATCCATTTTTATTTTATTTTATTTTATATTATATATTGTATATTATATTATATATTGTATATTCCATATTCTATACCCCACATTGATTCTGCAGGAATATAAATAAAACTTAAAAAACAGACAGTGTTGGAACTCTTTTAAACAAAATGTGTGCGTGTGTGTGTGCGTGTGCGTGTGTGTGCGCGTGCGTGCGTGTGTGTGTGTGTGTGTGTGTATACATATATGTATGTAATGTGTGCATATATATGTATGTAATGTGTGCATATATATGTATGTAATGTATGCGTATATATGTATGTAATGTGTGCGTATATATGTATGTAATGTGTGCG
>NC_068998.1:27440356-27450910 GCF_001194135.2 Octopus bimaculoides
CACACACACACACACACACACACACACACATGCATACAATTTTTATGAATCACATGTAGTGAGAACTCAAATGAATTGACATACATACAACCCAGGTTTTTTTTACTTCTACCCAGATTCTATTTATATTCAATAATCTAGCAATGCCTGATAGATAAGAGTTGTGAAAATGGCTGGTGCGATGGTGGCTGCAGCAAGGCTGATGTTGGTAATTAGGATGCAGGGGTAGAGTGAAGTATTGTGACCTAATGTGGAAGGTGTGAGACTGTTGTCAGAATTAAATCGGTTGATGCAGTAATGAAATGGTTCCACATAAGTCATTTGCTCCTGTTTAGTGAACTAATTATTTCCTATCTACACACATGCCTTACCTTAGACACTCTTTTAAGTTAACTTCATTGCACTTATAGTTCACATGAAATTCAATATTTACATTAAGAACTGTTTATATTAAGATAATATAACTCTGACTACCGATTTCATCCCTCCCCTTCCCACTTGAAACTTACCTTATATCCTGTCTTCAGTTCAAATTCCACTTTTCCTTCACAGCTTTCACTTTATATGTTTACTTACTCCCTATATTCTGTGCCGTCAGGTAAGAAGGCTTACTTTTAAATCCCTCACTGTAAACATCTTACTTGTAAACCTTTCTTGTTTAATATTTAACCATATGGCTTATTCGTTAGGTTTTCTGACTGGCAGGTGGTAAGCTATCATATATACAAACTTAGACAGGATTAATCAGGCAATAGTAGGAGGTTAAACTAAACAGCTGACTCTGCCCTTAGGGACCTCTTTCTACAGCTGTCCTCTTCGGCATTCAGATTTCTTGCAACATTTATCTTCCTTCTGCTGCTGCTGCTATGTAAGTTGTACTATTTTGTTAATCATTTTACAGTTTTAGCTAGCTATATACATGCACTGAGTATATACACATACATTCATCAATTGCACACCAACCACAAAAGAAGCCACTATGCATTGCTTAACATACTAGAAATAACAACCAAATCATCTTCAGGTTATATCCTGTCATCTTAAAAAAAAATAAGTAAGAATACATATGACAATGTAGTCACCTTGGTCATGGCTGGAATGTCTTTGATCCTAGGTGTACTTAATCCAGGTTGACCTGGGGCTAAATAAGAGCATACTAACAATATACTTGTGCAGACATACATTGACCAGCTTCACACGCACATGGCCATTGACACCGTGTGTATATTCTGTTAAAATGAATATTGATGCAGGGTGTTTTTGCAGTTAAAAATCGATTCTTTTTCAGATATATTTGATTATAGTTATCTCAACTATAACTACACCTAAATGTTTCCAAGTTTGGATATTGTAACTATGTCAGAATAAAAATGTGCTTGAGTATAACTTCAAAATATAGTTCTGCCTAGATATAACTCTACCAGAATACAGTTATGCTTGAATGTAATAACCGAAGCAGAATATACTTACATTAGAATATAGTTACATCTGAATGTTAATAACTATATTTGAATATATACCAGAATACAGCTATACCTGGAGATAATAAATATACCAGAATATAACTATATCTTGATATAATAACCATGCCATTGTATATCTATACTTGCATGTAACTATACCAGGATATAATAACTACCACAATGCACATTTATCAGAATATAGTTATATATCTTGATGTAACTGTACCAGATTATAGTGCACTATTGAATATAATACATATAAGAATCGGTGTTGATGGCTAAGTTTGTCCATAATGTATTATATCCAGGTACTGAATGTACTTCAATCAGTTACTGTACATAGTAACTGTACAGTCCTGTTCATGCACTCTAACATTATGCAATTTTATTTACTACAACCACTATTTTACCTGTACTGGTGTATTGTTTATTATGATACATACACATCTAAACAACATTATAACCACTGTATCCTTAGGATAACCATAATTTATGCGTTGTTCTAGTTCATAATTTTACACAACACTTATACAGTTTAACTGTGATGTTAAATTGCAGTTGAGATGTATAGAAACACCATAATCATGCACAAACAGCATTATAATTAGTGTAAATTTAATAGTAGCCTTAATATTGCATGTGTTATGTATGTTTTGCAAATTTCTTTGCTGAGTATTATACAAGTGTGGTAGGTATTATGTCTACTGTCTACACTAGCACTGACATAAAATAGAAGCCAGCAATGAATTTTAATGTGTATAATGCTAGTGTATAAACAATATGCTATTGATGCAACAGTGTGACCAGGTGAAGTTAAAATAGTCAATATCTAAGCCTGAAAGCTGTTGTGTGCAGCTGTAGCACAAATTCACTTGGAGCATATGATCAGCTGCACAAATGTGTATTATAGTGAATACTGCTAGCTGGATAAGTTTGTCCATAATGTTTTGGCTAAACTTCAATCGATAGAAACCATTAGCTGCATAATCATTATACCTGTAGATCTTGTGAATTTGTTAAGCTGTATTAATATATTTGCTAACTTAGGGGCTAGCATGTAAGAGATTGTCTTCTCATCCAGGGGAAAAGTTCTTGTTTCTTTAACACTACACAAATCAATGTTAACTCAATCAATCTTCTAACATCTGGTGGGAGTGGGGTATCTCTTTTACTCTTTTACTTGTTTCAGTCATTTGACTGTGGCCATGCTGGAGCACCACCTTTAGTCAAGCAAATCAACCCCAGGACTTATTCTTTGTAAGCCTAGTACTCATTCTATCGATCTCTTTTTGCCAAACTGTTAAGTTATGGGGATGTAAACACACCACTATCGGTTGTCAAGCGATGTTGGGCGGGGGGGTTGCAAACACAGACACAAACGTACACACACACACACATATATGTATATATACATACATATACACATATATACAACTGGCTTCTTTCAGTTTCCGTCTACCAAATCCACTCACAAAGCTTTGGTCGGCCCGAGGCTGTAGTAGAAGACACTTGCCCAAGGGGCCACGCAGTGGGAATGAACCCGGAACCGTGTGGTTGGTAAGCAAGCTACTTACCATGCAGCCACTCCTGCACCTAATTATTTTCTTTTATCTACTAGTTTTTATTAATTGCACTTCATGTTAAATCCAAATGTCAACTCTGTTTATTTGTGATTAGTCAGAAAAGAAGCAGCATCCATAGACTGAACTTTCATGGTTTGCTGATATCAATGAAGTTAAAGTTCAATTTGAACTCTTGTAGAGAAAAACATGAATGACTGAGTTTTCAAAAATTGTAATTATTGAAAGGAATGATTAAGCAACAGGTTTAGTTCAGTATTGAGCAAGGATAGACACAGTAAAGATGAGAAATGGTTGTAGCGAGCAAATTTGATATGCAACAGTGACAGTGCTGTGTAAAAAGCACTGGCGAAGCACCCACTGGCGTTAGGAAGGGTATCCAGATGTAGAAATTCTGCCAAATCAGA
The DNA here is from genome assembly GCF_001194135.2 of Octopus bimaculoides. Taxonomy (NCBI): domain Eukaryota; kingdom Metazoa; phylum Mollusca; class Cephalopoda; order Octopoda; family Octopodidae; genus Octopus; species Octopus bimaculoides. Next base: position 27,443,807 of record NC_068998.1, read on the forward strand.
TTGGAGCCTGGTGTAGCCATCTGGTTCACTACTCCTCAGTTAAATCATCCAACCCATGCTAGCATGGAAAGCGGATGTTAAACGATGATGATGGTGCCGCGTGAAAAGCACTGGTGATGGTGCCATGTGAAAAGCACTGGCGATGGTGCAGGGTGAAAAGCATCTAATACACCCTGTAAAGTGGTTGGCATTAGGAAGGGCATCCAGCAGCAGAAACTGAGCCAAAACAGACAATGGAAGTTGGTACTGCCCCTGACCTTGCCAGATCTTGTCAAGCTGTCCAGCCCATGTCAGCATGGAAAAAGGACATCAAATGATGGTGATTATAGTTCAAAGTAGCAGGTTCCATTGTAATAACAGAGGAAACTGTGAAACTAAACATGACTATGAAATAACAATTGCAGTATGTCAGTAGCTGTGTCCTGTATTCATTATTAACAGGGGTGTATAAAGACTTTGTTGGTGAAGATTAGTGACTTTTAGAGGTTATTAGTTATCCTTTTTCCTCAGCTAAAAGTGAACCATACTTTCATAATCAGCAAGGCTATGTCTATGGGTGAGGAAGGGAGACCCAAGATGGGTCAATGTGGAGCAAGTGGGCTGTCACTAACTTACATGAAATATCAGTTTTGTGGGTGAGGTTTGCCTCCTGAATTAGGCACCAATCTGCTACAGAAATAGACAATGATGACTGCATAAAGGCCGAGTTTGGAGGAGGGAAAGAGGTCAAAAGTAGTTGAGTGTTGGTCAGGTGAGGATATTATTCACTAGTGTTATTGCTTTAGAAGATTTGCAAGAAAGTAAAAAATTTCTCAAGTTTTCAGTACTACTACATCAACTGTGCATAATAGACAAACAGGTAGCTTTATAAGCAAAACTTGGCTAGAGCTTCGCTATGTCTGCCAAAGATCAGACTATTCTTCCCCTCACTGCCTTGTGTTTATCCAATTTTAATTAATTATTTCAAAGTTTTCTTTTAATAATTTATTATTGACAAGGGATGACAAGGTGTCGAGACTTGAGGTGATTTGCTGTCCTTAGAAGACATGTCAAGCTAAGTAAAATCATGGCCATTCATACCTACAGGCATGTCCTTTATGGCCATGTCCCCACACCCTCTCCCAGCTGAGAGGTCTTTGTCTTGCAGGTGCTGGTGTCACGTAAGATGCATTCATGCCAGTACCACATGAATGCACCCATGCCTGTAGCACATGAAAAGCACCCAGCACAGTCAATAAGCTGGTTGGTATTAGGAGAAGCATCCAGTTGTAGAAACCATGCCAAAACAGACAGCTGGAGTCTGGACATCTCTCTTGTTGGCCAGCTCCTGTCAAACTGTCTAAACCATGCCAGCATAAAAAACGGATGTTAAACGATGATGATGAATTTGATTTTCATTTATCTTTGTTTTATATAAACAATGTTCCACAATATTTACATCTACATTCAGATATAATCTTGGCTATTTAAAGTTATTGTGCTCTCCACATTTTGTTCACACTTGATTCACCCTTAAATAGTAATTAATGTTAACATATTTAATGCAATGAGTATAAAAAATATCTAATTAGAAATAATTATGTGGTGAGGTAAAAATAATATTAGTTGATGAATATTATTTTCATTTTCTTGGTAAATATTATTCTAACTGCCTCACTGAAGTATAGGCCTCATCTTACTTGCCAAAGTAGTGATGACAAAATCACTAAGTAAATGTAAAGCAGTGTAGAGTAGTTGGGGTAGGAAAGCAGAATTGTTTAGAGAATAAATAACTCAGAAGTGCCATCTGCATGATAGACAATAGTTAAGTTGATAGATGAGGGAAATGAAGAATCCTGATAATTTAGAATGAAAAATTATTCTGAATCTATCATCACACAGTCTTAGAGAGTTGATGGGGAACTAGAAATTTCTCAAGGTTTTCTTGTAACTGATCTGTGTTTGTTGTGTTGTGCTTAAGTGTTAGGTGTGATTGAACATATGATGTTAGGATTGTTGCTTGCAATAACAACAATCTGTGCTCTTCATATGCCCAGGTGGTCTCTCATTTTCAATCTTTGTATAAATGGTCTGTGTGCAGCTTGTGATGCCAAACATTGTTTTGTATTCTTTGTAGTTTGTTGTGGAGAAATACGGCAACATGGCAAATGGCTTTATATATTGGTTTAAAATATGGGCATACTGCCAGTATCTTTGAGAGGGAAACGGGTATGTTAGTTACATCAACTGGTACTTATTTTATCTACCCTGAAAGGATGAAAGGCAAAGTTGACATCAGCAGAATTTGAACTCAGAACATGAAGACGGACAAAATGCCATGAAGCATTTTGCCCAACATGCTAACAATTCTGCCAGCTCTCCACCCCAACGGTGTTATAAATTTTTTGTACTTTAGTACTGCTGTTTCTTTGTGATGTCTGTGGGTATAATGAATATATCTGTTGGTCTTTTCACTTCCTTTACTACATTTATGTGTGTGGTGTGAATACTGCAGAGGTGTAAGCAGTTTTTAGTGCGTTTGCTTTTAATCATAATGTTTACATTGTTGACAATGATGTTTGGTTGTATTTGATGTCCTGTGGTGTTGAAGGTAAGAAGGAAAATGACAGATTTTATCTTTTTTACTTTTAGCATGTTTGTTCAGAAGTTTCTAGGTACTTCATTTGAGGCTCAGGTAATTAGTTGCACAAAGAATAGTCAAAAAAGATGAATGTGATAATATTTGCATGTGAAATTGTGTCTTGTAGTGGGAGTTGAAGATTGTGTAAGTTAAAAAACATTGATGAGAGGACAAAACCATTTCTTAAAATTCTCAGCTTATCTAATAATTTTTAGATCAAGTGTAAACTGAGTTCAACATGAAGATCAAACTGAAACGTCCCTAACTTTTTTATATATTTATGTGTTGTAATCTGTTGTTGAATCTTTAGTTATTGTAAGACTGTGTTTGTAATCCTCGCCTGTTTATAAAAAAAACACACACACACACACACACACACACACACACACACACACATGCACACGCACGAGCGCATAAGTCCAAAACAAGGTGGAAAAAACAGTACTCGAATACCAAAGATAGAGTAACATTCTTTTATTAAAGCTGCAAGACTATTACTCAGTTTCATGTTACCATTCATTGGACACCACAACTGTCCGATGAACAGGAATGTGAAACAGTAAAAGTTTTGTGATAATTTTGCAGCTTTAATAAAAGTATGTGTGTATATAATAATGATAATGATAATTTCTTAAGTAACAAAAAGATGGATTTGGTATTAATCTTTAATTTGTACCATGTTGTGTTACATCAATTTTGCACAAGTGTTTGTGTGTGTATGTATAGATACGTGTGTGTATGTGTATGTATGCAAGTGTGTGTATATATATATATATATATATATTGGCGTAGGGGTGTGTGATCCACCCTTGGTGATATAGATGTTGAGTGGGTTAGACTGTCTGTGAACCACCCGTCTTGAGACAAGCATGATGACACACTACTCATGAAGTTATTTTCCAACCGTGAATTATACCAACTTCGGCTGAGATTGACTGGATGGGTGGGTGGCTAACATCCCCTGTGTGAGTGCATATACGAGCAAAAGTGTGTGTGTATATGTGTGTATACGCATCCTGATCTAAGCTAGCTAGCTAAACAATATTTAGCTCCCTAGATATTAAAGCCTGCACATATATCCCTCTTTCCTCTTAAACCATTCCTGTCTTAAATCCAGTGTAACTCAATCCATCCCTATTCTTCCATTAACTTCCCTTATGAACTTTTTCTTTTCTTTTTTTTATCAACAGTTATTTGTCTATATTTACAAGTGTTTGCAACTCTTATTGAGAAATAAAATAGTAACAGAATATTGTAACAATGCTTCATTCCCTAACCAGACGGGCATAGAACAACATGACAGCCAAAATTCAGGATCTTTAGTGAGACACAAACCATTATGCACTTGATGGGACCCAGACTACAAAATTGAGGCAACACATGTTGAATGGAGTCCCACTCAGACGGGACAATATCAGGGCAGGTCGAAATTACTATTGTACAAAATAAAGATTAATACCAAATCCATCTTCTCGTTACTTAAACTATTATTATTAGTATCTCAACTGACACTGCAGAATTCCTAAAGTAGATTCAACGGAAACATACCCCGACTGTGGATAACACCAGGTAGCCCAAACTGTGCCAACATATATACCCGTTTGTCCAAAAATATCAAATATATATATATATATATTCTGTACTCTGGTTATTATCATTTTTTTGTCTACGTTTTGTTTGCAATGTCCTGTACCCAGATATGCACCTATATATACAGGTAGATGTAGGTATGCACATACTTTTACGTATGTATGCATATACTCATTTATTATTTGTGTTATATATATATATATATATCCTTATATATACTGGGGATAAATATTATCTTCCTGTATTAATATTGTCTCTGTCACTAATAAGTATTTTTTAACAAGCTCACTGGCTAATCACGACACCAGCACCTGTTCTGAAACTGTTTTTCTATATATCACTGCTATCTCTAGTGGTTTAGCATCCATGGTTTAGCATCCATCACTGACAAGACCAAGGAAGGTCGAAATCACGTAATCTGGTGGTCTCAGCCCTGGAGGTAGCAGGGATTTGTCTCCCCACTAGTGATATAAACAAGAGTACATTTTGCAGCAAATGTGAGAGTTTCTCTCATGGTATCTACTGCAGTATAGTTTGTTCTAACAGAACATTCATGTTTAAGTGGGAACAAATATTTTCCCTTCTTCAGTTTTCTTGTCTGAATCTCATAATATTTCCTCTAATAAATCTGTGTACTGTTGTCAGAAGTACTTTTAGTTTATCATTTGTACTATATAATTTGGAGTTAACTATATAGAAAAGATGGTTGTCTTCTCATAACATTTGTATCTAATCTAGTTTAACATGGTGGCTAAAGAGTAAGTTCTAGGCTTAAAATGAGTTGGGAGTAGTCACCTGTCTCCTGGGGAATATTCCTAGTTTAATGGAAATAGTTGACGTTGTTGTTGTTCTAGTTCAGTTTTTGTCGACCAGTAGTCTATTTGTATTTTAGGTTTGGCTTTGTTATGTTGTCATTTTCTTTTTGTATTTTTTAAGTGTTCTATTTTAATTTCTGGCATATTTTTGGTTTTGAGAATACAGCTTCAGTTGGCCAGTCTTTTGGGCATGACATTAGGTTTTGACCTGGGTTATTTTTCCTTTGAATCATGTGAGTAGTTGCAGTTTTTTTAGTAGTGTTCCTGTAAGATGTGCATGTAAATAAAGACATACCTCTTTTGTCCATTTATGTGTTCTGTTTTATTTGCAACTCTTTTATTCAGACTGTCAGTTTTGTTGGGTACCTATTTATTTGTTTCTACTGATGTTGCTCACTGTTTGCCAGGTTTTATGTATCAAAGTACACATTTTTCTATTGACTTTGGGTTGAATGATATAGCTTTTTATTTGTATTGCTTGTTATGGTTTGTGGAAAAGAGCAGATTCATTTTGATGTCGATGCAAACCTTTCACTGATAGTTTCACATATGGTTGTTGTTTTTGTTATTGTTGCTCATGTTATTTTCGCTATTAAGGCAGCAAGTTGGCTGAATCGTTAACATGCCAGGCAAAATGCTTAGTGGCATTTTGTCCTGAATTAAAATTCCATGGAGGTTGACTTTGCCTTTCATCCTTTCAGGGTCGATAAAATAAGTACCAGTTGAACGCTGGGGTTGATGTTAAAGATTTTACCTCTCCCCCAAAATTGCAGGCCTTGTGCCAAAATTTGAAATTACTGTTATCAGTATTATTAGGGTGGCAAGCTGGCAGAATCATTAGCCTGCTGGACAAGATGCTTAGCAGCATTTCATCTATTTTTATGTTCTGAGTTCAAATTCCGGCAAGGTTGACTTTGCCTTTTATCCTTTCAGGATTGATAAAATAAGTACACCCTGAGCACTGGGGTCTATGTAATCAACTTAACCCCTCTCCCAAAATTGATGGCCTTGCCAAAATTTGAAATCATATTTATTATTATTAGGGTTAGGGTGGTGGATTGGAAAAATTATTAAAGCTTTGCAGTATATTCTTTTATTCTTTTACTTATTTCAGTCATTTGACTGCAACCATACTGGAGCACCACCTTGACAGGTTTTTAGTCAAACAAATCAAGTTCAGGACTTATTTTTTAAGCCTAGTACTTATTCTGTCGGTCTCTTTTGCTGAACTGCTATGTTATGGATACATAAGCACACCAATACTGGTTGTCAAGGAGTGATGGGGGCAACAAATATAGACAGAAGGGTAAAGATACCGCTTGCTAAAAAATTAAACCACCAATTCTACGATAAATACACACCTTGAAATTCCATCCTGAAGGTAGGCTTATTTTTTAAAATATTCATTACATTGCTCGTGTGTGTATTTTTCATAGAATTGGTGGTTTTAATTTATTAGCAAGTGGTATCTTTACCCTTTTGTTCTTTAAATATTTTATACCTGTTTAGGTAGAAGTCTTGCTAGCCACCTCATTATTACTGTTTTTAACAGTAATAATACTTCACATATTTACATACATATATACAAATATATAGAGACTGGGAAATTAATAATTGTTTATTATTAACAGCAAATTAATCATTGTCCCTTACAACTGTTTCAATTAATACTCAGTAAATATTAAATTTATATGACCTGAACATAATATCTTCAGAGGGAAAAAGATATACCCTTGGATGTTTTATATGTGTTTATGGGTTCATTATAGTAGATTGAATGATACTGTTTATGATTTGTATTGTTATATGTTCAGGCAAGGGGTTTGCAGGTTGATTAGAGATAAGATGGGAGTAGGTAAATAAATTTGGAACAATAAATGAATAAATTAGAGATAATAGAGGAAATTTAAATATAAATAAGGTAAGTTTATAGTTGATAAAAGAATGGAATGTTCGTTTATAAGGTATAAATAAAAGTTATATGCAAGTACACACACATATATGTATCCTTACATCCATACATATACACCCATATACTCACAGATATATATATATATATATATATATATGTGTGTGTGT
>NC_068998.1:27450920-27469327 GCF_001194135.2 Octopus bimaculoides
GTGTGTGTATATATATATATATATATATATATATATATATGTATACATACACACATATCCATGCATTTGTACACATATACGAACACATTAATATGTATGCGCACTCACACATACATGCACATATGTATATTTATATATGCGTTTACACTTTTTACCCAATGGGTATATATACACAACACACACATGCAATGGACTTCTTTCAGTTTCTGTCTACCAAGACCACTCACAAGACTTTGGTCAGCCCAAGGCTATAGTAGAAGACACTTGCCAAAGGTGCCGCACAGCGGGACTGAACCCGGAACCATGTGGTTGGGAAGCAAGCTTCTTACCACACAGCCATGTCTGTGCCTACTAATCTGCTCCTTCCTCCCTAAATTTCTAACCCTATTCCTATTTTAGAAACAAATGTTATTTGGTGTTAACCTGTTTAGATGTGTTTTGAAATCAGCTTCAAGGTTCTGGATTTTAAGCTTCAACTCCATGAAAAAATAACTTATAGGATTTGTTTTCAGACAAGAAGTCTATCCATATGGGGTACAGAAGAGAAGTTTGTTAAACAACCTTATTTTATTTATATTATTTTAGATTTTTCATTTTTTTTTCTTCTACTTTTCTCTACTTGCATTCACAAAATGGCAATTAGAGAAAGCAGCCACACCCTCTCAACAGAGAATGAAGACTATTATACAAGCATGAAAATTATACAAGCAAGGCATCTTTTAAGGGGGTGGGGCTTCTTTTCTCAACAATCAGAGTACTATGAACAATTATACTTTTTACCTTTTTATTTGTTTTAGTCATTGGATTGTGGCCATGCTGGAACACCACATTGAAGGGTTTAGTCAATCAAATTGTTATTCCAGTACTTATTTTCTTTTAAAATCTGGTACTTATTCTATCAGTCTTTTGACAAAGCACTAAGTTACAGGGATGTAAACAAACCAACACTAGTTATAAAGTAGTTTGGACACACACACACGTGTTTTCATATATCTTTTACTTTTTTCAGTCATTTGACTCTGGCCATGCTGGGGCACCACCTTGAATGGTAACAAATCAACTCCAGGACTTATTTTTTTAAATTCTAATACTTGTTCTATGGAGATGTAAAACGCACCAACACTGGTTGTCAAGCAGTGGTGAAGGGACAGACACAAAGATTCACACAAACGCACATACCATGGGCTTCTCTCAGTTTCTGTCTACCAAATCCTCTCACACAGCTTTGGTTGGCCCAAGGCTATGGTAAAAGTGTAATGTTCAGCACATTGACACAATCATATATAACAGGCTTATTTATCAATTGTAGATAGCTTCCCCAAAAAATGCTTAAGGGACATCCCAACCTTCTATTCAGCATTTCATAAGTATGGCTGTTTGTAGCAAGTTAGAGGTTCCTTCCTTGCTTCAATTGAAACGATATGATGTTTTAGCCCCTGGTCAGACCTGATTGAGCAAACCTATGGGCATATTTATTTATTTGCATGCACACATACATATATATATATATATATATATATATATATATTTTTATATATGACGTTGACCACTAACGTGGACATTCAATGTGCTAGAAATAGATCACATCTTGTGTCTAATAAGACCTAAATTGTTCTCAACATGAAATATAGCGTGATACTAAAACGTAAGCGGGCATGACAGGTCTGATGGGTAAATTGTCACCATTTTATATTTTTAATTTCGTGCATGTGCATCGTTTGTTTTTGATTTTGTCAGTTGGGCACTGTCTGTGAGAAAAGCAGTACCATGATGCAATTCACTCTGCCAGAAATTTGGAAATGACATACTGTACTGCTTGGCATTCATGCCAGAAGCTCCAATATAGACATTTCAGAGTGTTTGGGTGACAATCTGAGGCTATATACCGAGAGTGATGAAAATCAAACATCCAGTCAACATCATGGTGTTTGGAGTGATCACTAGTGATGGCAACGTTATGCCTCCATTTATCTCCCACATGGCCTCACACTCAACACTGAGGCCTACACCAAGTGCCTGGAGGAGGTAGTGCTACCCTGGGTCAAGAGGATGGCTGCTGGAAGACTCTATGTCTGACAACAGGACTCTGCACCGTGCTCACAAGCAGGAAAACGCAGTCATGGCTGTCAGACAATTTCTGTGACCACACCATTCCTAATATCTGGCCACCTAACTCCCCAGACTACAACCCTCTTGATTATTATGTGTGGAGAGCAGTTGAGCAAGAGACCAACAAAACTCCTTGTAACACCAAAGATGAACTGAAGGCAAGGATTATGGTGGCATTCACCAGCTTAAACAAGGAGACTGTCCAGGAGAGTTGCAGGAGATTCTGAAGTTGTCTGGAGACCGTGGTTGAAGCCAGTGGCAATTTTATTTAGTCTTTAGTATTTCAAGATATTTTTATGTAATTTTGAGATGTCTGTTATTTTCATTTTTGTGTAATTTAGATGGCAGTTTATTCTCCACACCCTGTATATATATATTCTTTTATTTGTTCCAGTCATTTTGACTGGCCATGCTGGAGCACTGCCTTTTAAAACATGCCCCAGGTGAGGAGCGAACTCATGACCTTCAGATTTCTCTGATTTCAATTTAGATTGAGATTTGGATATCACTGATAGCGGTTATTAGTTTGGTAGCCTCTAGCCTGTGAATTAACTAGCAGTATGCCACAGCGGATTGATACCAGTGCTGGTGCCACATAAAAAGCACCTAGTACACTCTGTGGAATGGCTGGCATTAGGAAGGGCTTCTTGCCATAGAGAAAGCATGCCAGAACAGATAATGGAGTCTGGTGTGGCTCCTGTCCTTACCAGCTCCAGTCAAACTCTCCAACCCATGCCAGCAAGGAAAATGAACATTTGATGATGATGATGATGATATACTCTGTAGGAATACTACTAGATAAATGTTCCTATTTTATCATCCAGTCACAAGATTAACATAATCACAGTTGTTTAATATCAGGTCTTCTGCAATGCCAATCCCTCTTGCAGCATTAGCTACACATTATGCAGTGAAGAAATGTAATAAATGTTATCAGATATGAACAATGGAAAGAGTTATCAGTTAAAGCTGTGTACCTTGCTGTGTACCCCTCCCCCAGTCATAAGTAGATGTTGCAGTCTGTTGAAAATAATAAAAAGAACAAAGAAAAATAAAAAAAAATAACCTGAAGGAAAAGAATATACCTCCAAATCAGGAAAATGTGAGGAGCTCATCTTCCTGCATGATAAACTATGTTCCCAATTCTTTAAAAATAATGAAATGATAGCACTATTAATTGAACTGAAGGATGAAGGGAGCAGCAATATTTTAAGTGAAGAAAAGATGGGCTTTAATTTTGTGGAGCAGTTGGGTGATAGACTGTTAGTCAAAACTACATGATTAGTCCATGAATTACTACTGTGCAATTTCATAGTGTGTGAGGGATTTCTTTTCCTAGCGTATTTGGATATTTCACTTTCAAGACACAGCAAGTGACCGATATCATGAGTCATTCTGACCAAACCTGTTTGGGTTTGGTCAGAATAACACTGAAGAGAGAATTACCCAAAATGTTTTCTTTTATATGTTTTAAAATTTATCATCGTTTAATGTCCATTTTCCATGCTGGCATGGGTTGGACAGTTTGACTGAGGTCTGGAGAGCCAGTGGCTGCGCCAGACTCCAATCTGGATGCCCTTCCTAATGCCAACTGCTCCAAGAGTGTAGTGGGTGCTTTTTACATGCCACTGGCATAGGAGCCAGTCAGGTGGGACTGGCTTTGATCACATTCGGATAGTGCTTTTCACATGCCACTGGCATGGGAGCCAGTCAGTGGGTACTTGCATCAACCACGTTTGGATGGTGCTTTTTATGTGCCACTGGCACAGAAGCCAGTCAGGTGGACCTGGCATTGACCACGTCTTGTTTTAATTGTTGTGATTTGTTTATAATTTTATATGAGTTTATTAATTTTTAATACATTTATTGTAATAATGTCCTTGCCCATCCTGTCTGTTTTATATTTATAACTTTGTCTTTTACTTACCCAACATAGTTTGTAAACCTCATGTTTTAAAGTTTGTGTGAATGAGCCCTTGGGGCTAATAAAGAACAAAGTATTAGAGTTAGCAGGATTGTTAGAGCACTGGAAAAAATGCCTTGCAGTATTTATTCTGGCTTTTTACATTCTGCATTCTATTCCCTCTGAAATCAACTTTTCTTTTCTATCCCTTCAGGGTTGATAAAATTAGGTTTCACTCAAGTACTAGGACTAACTCTTGCTTATTTTATTCCATCATATAAATGTGTACCTTTTATACAGTGTAAGAAACCATATTAACATTTTTTTTTTTTTTTACTATTATAATTATTATTAGTGGATGGCAGAATTGGAAGAGCATTAAACAATACTTCGTCGTATTTACTCATGTCCCTTTTGCATTCTGAGTTCTAAGCATGCTCAGTGTGTAAATTTGTGTTTTATCATTATGAGATCAATAAAATAGTATCAGTCGAGTACTGAGATTGATATAATCAACTGTGCACTTGAAGATAAAGCCCAAGCATGGCCATAGTCCAGTGACTGAAACCAGTAAAAGAATATCTTATTTGTACAGCTATATCCAATATTGATGATGTTCACTTAGTGTAAACAACTTGAGCTGTTACTAATTACCTGACTTGGCATAAATATTGCTATATCTATGTACATAATAAATACAGCTAATAGAAAGACCTGTTGAAATAGGTAACCTCTATGTTGTTGCTTAATTTGCTAGAAGTAGCAAACATATTCCCTCATAGCATACCCTACAGTCCTGGTTTCTTTGTACAGAGGAAAAAGGTAGATGGTCTCGGCTGGAGATCTTTAATCATAGGCCTGCTTGATCAGAGCTGACTTAGACTGAACAACAACAGCCTCATGTAAGTCTTAGAGCACGTTTTGTAAAGTCCATTGCTAGGTTACCAAGCATTGATAACTGTTGCCTATTTCCATAAAAATGTATGGAATCATACTGTGACATATACTAAAGCTGTTTCAGATTTCTAGTGTATATACCCACTCCCTTACACACACGCGCGCGCGCACATCTGCTTCAAAAAATATATCCCACCCTTAGCCTTGTCGTAAATGTCAAAACAGAAATAACATCAGAACATGGGAGTCTCTGATGTTTGAAACTTAGCTGAAATAATATCTAATACACTGCTGTCTCTGGAGACTCTGGATTGGAGATAGAATCCCTTTCAAAAGGTTACCGTCATCAGCAGTAATAGCAGCAGCCGTTGTTTGTCGTTGTTGTTATTATTATTATTATTATTATTATTATTATTACTAACAGCATTACAGCAATGCTATCAGCTACATTATCATTATTAATTAAATGTATATAATGAGATTATTGTACACAGTGCTCAGGTGCACTAGATCAATAATAAATATTATAATTAATTATTAAAAAAGAATTTTTAGAAACAAGGGCAGTGGATTGGTAGAATTGTAGTGTGTCAGACAAAATGCCTTTGGTATGTTGTGCACTTTATGTTCCAAGTTCAAATTCAGGTCAGCTGTACCATTCATCCCTCTGGGGTGAATAAAAATAAAGTACCAGTCAGGTAGCGGCATTGACTTAATAGACAATATCTCCTTCAAAATTTATATCCTTGTACCTGTACAAGAAATTATTATCCTCATTGAAGATCGCCATGTCGCCTTCCTTCTAACCAGGAAGGGCAGGGTGTCCTTATGTGCCTAGTGGCCATGGTGAAAGTGGTTGTATGGTAGATGAGATTAAAGGGGCTGAAGACAAACACTTTTCTCTCTGGCCAATCCCTGACCAACTCCTTCGAGTTTCACTTGAAAAGGAAATAAGGGTAAAGAGGGAAGTGTTGCCTTCTAGCCAGTTTGCTGGAAGGTGGATGAGAGTGACAAGAATGGTGTGAGTGAACGGGCCTACCCTGAGCATGTCTGTAATCAGAGAAGAGGAAATGAGAAAAGGAACCTCCCCCAGAAGGCACGCCACGCCGCGCCGCGCCGCGCCACGCCACACCACACCACACCACACCGTCCATAATGCTTTTTTTCTTAATGTAAACCCTCAGTGGTCAATAAAAAAAATTATTATCATCATTATTATTATTATAATTAAGGTGGTGAGCTAGTAGAATCATTAGCGCACCGGGCAAAATGCTTAGCAGTATTTTGCCTGTCGCTACATTCTCAGTTCAAATTCCGCCGAGGTCAACTGTGCCTTTCATCCTTTTGGGTTCAATAAATTAAGTACCAGTGGAACTCTGGCTTTGATGTAATTGGCTAGTATCCCCGCCCAATTTCAAGCCTTGTGCCATTAATAGAAAGGATTATTATTAGGCAGCAAGCTGACAGAATTGTTAGAATGCTGAGCAAAATGCTTAGCAGCATTTCGTCTGTCTTTACATTCTGAGTTCAAATTCTGCCGAGATTGACTTTGCCTTTCATCCTTTCAGGGTCGTTAAAATAAGTACCAGTTGAGCACTGGGGTCATTGTAATCAACTTGTCCCCATCCCCTGAAGCTGCTGGCCATCATCATCATCATCATTATTATTATTATAAGGCAATGAGCTGGCAGAATCGTTAGCGCACCAGATGAAATGCTTAGCGGCATTTTGTCTGTCTTTATACTATGTTCCGAGTTCAAATTCCATCAGGGTCAATAGATTAAGTATCTGTGAAACATTGGGGTTGATGCATTCAACTAGTCCCCTCCCACAAAATTTCAGGCCTTGTGCCTGTAGTAGAAAGGATTATTATTATTATAGTTGTGACTTTGCAGAATCATGAGGGTATTGGAGAAAATGTTTTGTGAATGTTGCCAAGGTGAATTTTGCCTTACTCTTTCTGGGGTTACTAAAATAAAGTACCCATCAAATACTGTGGTCAATATAGTGGACTGTTCCCTTTCCCCAAGTTTGAACAACTGTGTAGTTGTGTTAGGAAATATTTTTATTATTAGCATTATATTTTAAGGTGACTAGCTGGCAGAATCCTTATCATGCCAGGTAAAATGCTAAACAGCATTTCATCTGTCTTTACATTCTGAATTCAAAAGCTACCATGGTTAACTTTGCCTTTCATCCTTTTGGGGCTGATAAGTGCTGGGGTCAATGTAATCGACTTGCCTCCTCCCTCAAAATTTCAGACCTTGTACAAATAGTAAAAAGGATTAATATTATATACATTGTTATTGCTGTTATTATCCACGTTGTCACTGCCATCCTCCTCGAAAACCTTATCAGGAGCATGTACGGGACATGTGAGCTGATAGTGTTGCTCTTCTCTGTTTCTATAGTGGTCAAATCCCATTCAGATCAACATTGTCTTTTGTCAAGTAAGTAGCAGTAGTAGATTCTATCAACCATAATACTCCTTCCTTACAAATTTGTGTTATTGCCATTATAAATACAATGGGATCTCTATATACAAACAATCTTTCCCAGAGCTTTGTTTATTAGCCAAATTGTTTGTTACACGAGTAATTGAAATAGATATAAATAGGAGTAATCTGTTGCAAGCCACACCCAAACAACACATAAACGCATGAAATGGTGTTTATTTGCCCATTTGTCAATAGCGTGCGTGCGTGCGTGTGTGTGTGTGTGTGCGCGTGCGCTTCCTTTGTCTTCTGTGGATTCACGGTTATGTTTAAAAAAAAAATGTGAAGTATTATTTTCTATCCATTTAAAATATGAAAATTTGTAGGTCACATGAAATATATACGTGGGCATTAATGAACCATTGTCTTTTTCTTGTTTCAGTCATTAGATTGTGGCCATGCTGGGGCACTGTCTTGAATTTGTGCTTATTTTTTTAAAAGCCTGGTACTTATACTGAACTATTATCTTACTGTGACATAAAGACACATGCACATAGTCTTTTATTTGTTTCAGTCATTTGACTGTGGCCATGCTGGAGCACCGCCTTTAGTCAAACAAATCGACCTCAGGACTTATTTTTTAAGCCTAGAACTTATTCTGTCAGTCTTTGACTGAACTGCTAAGTTACAGGGACCTAAACACACCAACATCGGTTGTCAAGTGATGGAGGGGGGAACAAACGCAGACACACACAAAAATATATATATTTATATATACGATGGGCTTCTTTCAGTTTCTGTTTACCAAATCCACTTACAAGGCTTTGGCCAGCCCAAAGCTATAGTAGAAGAACACTTGCCCAAGATGCCACGCAATAGGACTGAACCCAGAACCATGTGGTTGGGGAAGCAAGCTTCTTACTACACAGCCACATACATATATACAATGGACTTCTTTCAGTTTCTGTCTACCAAATCTACTCACAAGGCTTTGGTTAGTCTGAGGCTGTAGTAGAAGACACTTGTCCAAGGTGCCATGCAGTGGAACTGAACCCTGGTTTTTTACACACTCTCCCAGCATAATCTATTCATGGTCTGTTGCAAATTTCATCTCTAATTTTCATTACAAAAAACTGTTCATTAAACAATTTATTCATTTAGTGTACCATTTATATATTCAATCCCAGCACTTATACATGTGCACAGCCTACTCATGGTTTGCTTAAATTTGCCTGTAATTTGTTGTTTAAATTTCAATTTACTAGGTGAATGAGCTCTTAAAGTTTGGTATGGACCACCAAGCTAATCTTCAAATTTTTCCTATACTTTGGAGTTAAGAGAGAACATAGACCTGGCATAGACTTGTTTAGGTTTTTGAATATCCATGATCACATTTCAGTGACTGTCTCTGTCTTTTGAAGACCATATTTGTTAGTTACAATATTGAACATGTATACCTACATAGTCTATTTAAAAATCTGTTATAGAATAAAAAATGGAATTAAAATACATCTAAAACAAGAGAGAAGTAATTTTTAGAGTAATTAATTATGTATGTTAGTATATGTTTGTATGTACAGGTGTATGTGGGGTAGGTAACAATTTTGTGGTCATTTGAATTTTGCTGTATTATGTACATCCCAAAATATATTTTTGTTAGTGTACTTTAAAGATTGTATTTGTTTTGCCCTACTTTCAATATAAGCTATTATTATCATTAAGACAGTGAACTGGCAGAACCATTAACATGCCAGACAAATTGCATAGCAGCATTTTGTCCACTTTTATGTTCTGATTCAAATGCTGCCAACATCAAGATTGCCTTTCATCTCTTTGGAGTTGATGAAATAAGTACCAGCTGAGCGCTGGGGTCCATATAATAAACTATCCCTCTCCCACAAAATTTTGGGCCTTGACAGACACTACATTGACACCACCACCTCTAACATCTGAAACACAAGCCATCCCACAACCAACACCACAACAACAACAACAACAACAAACACAAATTAAAAAGACTAGCATTACAAATTACATGGCAATAAGCACAAAAACAAGGAATTGATGAAGTACATAATAATAATACACATCAACATAATATCAGAAGATTTTGTCACACCCACAATCTCCCTACCTGCACACATACAAATTGTTCAAACAATAAAAAACATATACACACACTTAAAAACCCAATTCCCACAGGAAATTGAAGATTTTTGAGGGAATTTCACCAAGAGAATTCTTGGTGACTTGCTGCTGGAAACATCCCAAGCCAACAGGAGGGACGGACAATCCACCCCTCCAAACAAAACCAGATAAGTTTACATTCTGCTTTCAAATCTTGCCAAGATCAAATTTACTTTTTCATTTCCTCCAGGGTTGATGAAATAAAATTTCAATTAAAAACTTGGGTTACTTTTAACTTACTCTACCCTCCCAACAAAAATACCTATGTTAGAAGTCATGTCTTATTATCAGAGAACAGTTGTAAGATTGTAAATACTATAGATTTGGATGGGATACTTTGTGCTATCTG
The DNA here is from genome assembly GCF_001194135.2 of Octopus bimaculoides. NCBI lineage: Eukaryota > Metazoa > Mollusca > Cephalopoda > Octopoda > Octopodidae > Octopus > Octopus bimaculoides. The sequence goes on from NC_068998.1 coordinate 27,460,801, forward strand.
ATCCAATATCTAATATTGTAAGTTCAAACTCCATTTGAATTTTACCTTTCATCCTACAAGCATTGGCAAAATTAGTCGTGGTATATGAGGGTAGATTCAGTCATATAATACTGACCTTGTTTCTAATTTCAAAAAAACATATCCTCATTATTTTATAGTCAATGTTAAGTTTTATTCATACTCATTTTGGAATGTTCTTTTTACATGACAATGTTTCTTCCCGTTTTCATCAAGACTTGATTTGATCATGAACATTTTCTGGTGCATTGCTCAGAAAACCAGGCTATGTATAAGATCCATAATAAACTATGCCATTCCTACCAACCTCTCAATATCAATAATTCAATTATGCGTTCTCAAAAACTCACCCCCACCCACCGACCAACAAACAATACTCATTTCTTAGGCAGACTCATGACCTCATATTTGTGAGAAAAGAACAGTCGATTATATTAATTTCACTATGTCACTGATGCATTAATATTATCAACCCTGAAAGGAAGAAAGACAAAGTTGACGTAGGTGGGATTTAAAGTCAATCCTCCTTTAATGATTTTGCTAATTTACCACTCTCCTCCTCCTCCTCATCATCATTTAGCATCTAAGCTGACGTGGGTTAGGTGGTTTGACTGGAACTGGTAAGCCAGAGAACTACACCAGACTTCAATCTGTATTGGCTTGATTTCTGTGGTTGGATACCCTTCCTAATGTCATCCACTCCACAGAGTGTACCGGGTGCCTTTAGCATGTCACCCTCACCAAAACAGTATTAAAACCAAAAGATGTGTTTGACATACAAGGGTCTTAGTTCTTGACTACTGTCCTGTCTGTCCTCTCACACAGTTTCTTACAGTTTAAACAATTTTTTTTTTTTTAAATGCTATCACATCTGTTTCACTTGAACTCAAAACATGCCTTTTACTCTTTTCAGCCTTTGGACTGTGGCTATGTTGTACTTATTTTTAAACCTGGTATTTATTTTTATTAGTCTCTATTTGCCAGACTGCTAAGTTGCAATAATGTAAATAAACCAATACCAGTTGTCAAGTGGTGGTGGGTCAAACCCAAACACACACACCACACACATATAATAGGTATCTTTCAGTTTCCGTCTACCAAATCTCCTCAAGGCTTTGGTCAGCCCAGAGCTATTGTGGAAAACACTTGTCTAAGGTGTTGTGCAGTGGGACTGAACCCAATACCACACAACTATACATGTGCCTAATGTATAGCAAAAATGAAAGTGTGTCAGCAGAACTGCATGAGATTCAAACTTTCAAGTCAGCTGATCTACCAGCTACTTCAAATGTATTAACCTGATTTTATCATCAGTGCCCTTCTTCAGTACAGTCACCAGTTCAGATTTTAACTACACAAGCCAGCAAATTAGATATTCTCTCAAGCCATCAAGAGAATCTCTACATAGTTGCTCAACCTGCTAGAAATAGCTGCGAAATTTCCTTCAAATCATTCCCACCCTAACCCTTTAGCATTCAGATTACTCTGTCAAATGCAATATGTATTTATTCACATTGCTGTGAATTAATCATGCATTATCTCTTAGATTTTTGAAATTTTGATTTGATAGTTTTGTTTGAGAATGATATTGTTGGTTAGATGTGTTAGGCTAGATCTGACCGGTTTAAACATAAAACACGTAGAATATTTGAACCAGATATGGCTGGTTTAAATGTTAAAGGGTTAAATATGGAAAAGACACATTTAGTAATGTAGTTTTAGACAAACTCTTGAAGTAATGTAGATTTGTTTGATTATGGATGGTGAGGAACTAAATGATAGCATTATAGATGCAATATGTCTTAATTACCACACTACACCATTTATATAATTAAAACTTCACAAATGTGTACTGCATGCACCTGGAACTGGAAGTATGTCTTGCAGCAGTTTAGAATACTTAATGGTAGTGATTTCAGAACCTAATGTGTGTAGAATTATTACTAATGACATTAACATCATGTAATTTATAATTTATTGAAGGATATTTTGGCTGAACAGAGCCCACCCCTCTCTGACATGGGTGGAATTTTAATTTCCACTTCAAACAAGATCCCATTGATTTTGCAGTAGTATTGTTGTTGTTGATAGTGGTGAGATAATCATTACCTACAGTAGTTCCATGTAGCTAAGTGGATTGAGTTATATGAGAGTATCTCTCATTCAGTATTTCTCAACCATTTTTTTGCCTATGGACCTTTTTGATTTCTATTTTACTCTTCTGGACCCTAATAAACATATGATGTTTAAAAAAGTTTCATATTTTTATAATTAAATATTATTAGGAATTGTATTAAAAAAAAATTGTGAAAATATTTTGTGTATTGTAGAAGTATAACCAATTTATTGCACAAGTTTTAACAGCAAAATCTTACATAGACCCCCACCCAGGTCATATGGACCCCACTTGAGAAGCTCTGCTCTAGATCATGGGCACAGTACAATAGAAGAGTGGATGACAATATGAATTGGTGACCTCTTATCTAAAACAGTATCATTTCATGTATGGATACTCTGAAAACATGTGTGTTCCACAAATAGTCAAATACCTCCTTCTCTGACACTCTGCTAAAGAGTTATTTAACAATTGTCCTCATTTACTATCTAGCTACTCCCATCTTCTGTTAAGGTCAGGTCATTGTCTATATATGTATGAATAAAACAAATACTGTTATATTTATTCCTTGTTTTATTTTTATGTTTTAAAATTATTTTTAATGTTTTCAAGCTATGAGGTTGATATTCATATATGGATGTTGCTTCACTTAGCAAATCCCAAAGTACAAAAAAATGTACAAAAATATTTGCTGATTGTCTGCATGCACAGCTAGGACATACACAACTATATATTTACAGTTAACGAAATTAAAAGAGGCTAACATCTATATTTTTCAAATTCCTTATAATTACTCTTGAATTCATTTCAAAACATCCTTTCACAATGTTATTCTGTTTGAAAAATAGTTCTCTTTTGCAGAATTGGGATTAAATCCTTCAATATATTCAATTATATTAATCCTTTATCCAGTGTTGTCATTTCTCCTAACCTTGTTAATTGATAATTATAATTAGTGATCATTATTGTTACCAATGAAGATTTAATAAGCATTTATTTTTTTCCTAAAACGAATATGCCAAAAATATATAACACTTACATCACACATTATGTGTAATGTGGAGTTCAGGTGGGAGGATAATGATTTTGAAAACAATCGAATGAGGAATGTAGAGATCATCAGCTGTGGTCCACCACCTGCTGTGTTAACTCTCATAATATTTAGCTTATTAACTGGTTGGTGACTAATTGAAAGAATTATGTTAAAATATTCCTGTCTTGCGTCTATTTCAGTAATTGTTTTATCTCTAGAATCAGTTCTACAACTGTCAACCATCTGTTGTTTCTTTTATTCTTATTCACTATTATTCTAATATATCTAACTCCCTGCCATACACATGCACACACACATTTTCCTAATGGTCAGTCTTTTGATGAAGTTATATCCTGTCTTTCATGATGGTTTTTTTCTATAGCTATAAACAAATGTGGTGGTGATGGAGGTAGTAGTGATGCTTATTGTTGACTAGCTCTAGGTAAGTCTTAGTTTAAGAGACTTGTGATTGAATCATTTCAGTCGCGACCTTGTATTTTTTTTTAGCTATAGTACATTCACAACTATGTCTAGTGTTTCCTCATCTTCTAAAAAAAATTGTTGAGAGTGATTTGAGTGAAATTTGGCTGCTATTTCAACAGATTGAGTGACTACATAGTGACTCTTTTGTTGGGTTGTGTTGGTTTTGTTAAATTTTGTTGGCCATGTTGGGTTTAATCTGAAGCTGGCCCTAATTGAAACAATTGTATGGTCAAAGGTGATCCAAACATAACTACCCTGCTTTCCCCTCTTTTTTTAAGACAATAAGGTGTAATTTGAGGAACATTTGGTTGTTACCTCTAGTATGTTAAAAATCCACATAGAGGCTCCCTCATTGACTTCTGCTGGGAAATGGTGATGATAGTATTACTATTTGTAATAGTACTGGACAGTGGAGTTGCATTGAAAGTAATTGGTTTGTTGGAGTGTTGACAATTAGTTCATACCATGGAAGTTTAAGTTCTAGATTTAACAATCCTGGAGTGCTAGAAATGATAGTATGTCACTAAATGCCTTGCAGTGTTGTGTAGAAAAGGTAAATTCAACCAGAGTAATGTAAAATAACAAATGATTTTGATTGATTTCTGTGGGATGGAAAAATGTTTTCTGCTGTTCACTAAAGTAATTTAGCTATAACAAGCTTGATTGCTGATAGTGAAACAATGTACATAGAAAATGTGAGCTTCAATTTTAACTTTCACTAAAAAGAGTGTTACTGGTGACACAAATGAAGTGTTCTACAAGTTTCCTAATGAGTTTTACATACATACATACATACATACATACATACATACATACATACATAAATGCATGTGTGTGTTCACACATGCATATTATATCATCATCATTGTTTAATGTCTGTTTTCTTTGCTGGCATGGGTTGGACAGTTTGACATGAAGCTAGTCAGCCAGGGGGCTGTCCATACACTAATTGTTTGTTGTGGCATAGTTGCTACAGCTAGATGCCCTTCCTAACACCAACCACTTTACAGTGTGTTTACTGTATGTGTTGGGTGTTTTTTATATGCCACCAGAATGGGTGCATTTATGCAGCATTGGCACAAGTGCATTTTATGTGCCACCAGCACCTGCAAAGGACGAGCCTGTATGTATGAATAACAGCAATTTTACTTAGCTTGACATGTCTTCTCAAGTATAGCAAATCACTGCAACTCCTGGTCTTTTGTGATTTCCTCAGTGAGGCCCAGCATCCGAAGATCCTTTCTCACCACTTTGTCCCACATCTTCCTGGGTCTACTCCTTCTACAGATTACCTCCACAATTAGAGCTCAGCATTTCTTTATGCAGCTGTCCCCATTCATACACATCACATGACCAAACCAGTGCAGTCCAAACTGCATCTCATTTATGCTAACTCCCTTCCTAATTAATTGACCCTTTCTGTGACTCTCATCATTTGGTCCAGCAATTTGATGCCTCTGTAATTATTTCTGTCCAAGGCATCATCTCTGCCTTTGTAGCAATATGACTCCCTTATGGACAACCTGATTTACTATACAGGTGACTAGGTCATATCCTACTCTGCCAGTGATTCCTGATAGGCAGGGGGCTTTCCCTGTCTTCATACCCTTAATTGCTTTATCTACCAAGCTACTGTTGATTCGGATAGCTGGTCTCGCAGTTGGGTCTGTATTTGGCAAACTCTCCTTCTCCCATGCATTCTCTATATTTAGCAGCCTTTCATAATAACATTTCCAAGTCTCTTTCTTTGCAGAATCATTAAATGCAAGTGAACCATCATCCATATGGACACATTTCTCTTCTATACCATCACGATTCTCTCTCACACACTGTCTTGCAGTCTGAAACACTTAGTCTCTGGTGCTCACATCACAGAACATTAACAAACCTCTTCTTTTCTGTTTCTCCCCTGAATAAATATAACTGCCTCTTAGCCTCCCTTTTGGCTATCTGATATAGTTCCTTGCTTCCACTGCCCTTCCAGTCATGTTTCTTTTCTCTAATGGCCCTGTCATCTACATTATTCTACCACTATTGTCACCTTAGGTCGAGAAAGGATTTTGTACCAGCCACAGACCTGGTCAGTAGCCCTCAACAGGTTGTCCCGTAGGAACCTCCAGTTGTCCTCTACATTATATGTCACTGTGTCCTCTTCATTTTTTTGTCAAATGCTTCAAGTAACACATCTCTAAATCTCTGACCATTCATAGAATCCTTAACCTTTCAGGCCTTTCTTTTCCACACCAGTTGTCTTCTTGGGAGCCTTTTAACCCTGATTCTGAAGTCACTAATGACTAACCTATGTTGAAGGGTGCATTCTTCATCTGGGAAAGTTTTGGCATTTTTAAGCAACAATCTTTCCCATTTTCTGGTGAGAATGTAGTCAATCTGGCTAGTGTACCCACTAGATTGATAGGTGAACAGGTGACTGGCAGGTTTCTTGAAGTTAGTTTTGCAGATCATAAGGTCATTTGCATCACAGAACTCCAGCAGCCTGGTTCTTTCCTCATTATGGGAATTAAATCTGTTGCCTAACATGTCCATTGAAGTCGCCAGCCACAAAGAGAAGGTTACTGTCATCTGTCGATGAGGTAGTCTGCAAAAGGTTGTCATAAAATTGGTCTTTCTATTCATCAGGTAGTCCCAGTTGAGGGACATAGGCTGAGATAATGATTGCTGTTTCACTTTGCAAAACTAGTCTAAGCTTACATGTTCTATCACACACTCTGACTACCGCAATTACCTTATCAACCTATTTCTCAGCAAGAAGTATGCCCACACCACCAACCCCATCACTGTTCCCTATACCCATGCTCTTTGCCTGCGAGAAACCTGGCAGAACCTCCTCTCCACCTTCTTGGATGCAACACACATCTACACACCTCTGTTCACTAGATCTACCTTTCAATGTGTCCACGGACCGAGGGACACAGGAATGGGGGACAGCATTTTGCATCTGAAAAGAAAGCTTGCATGAATGTTTCCCAGACATATCATATAAATTCAACCTGCATTTACTTCACCGTCATTTTATTCGCTTCACACTCACCACTCACCACGTTTACCTACTAGATAGAGGTGGAAGAGAAAGAAAGAGAACGTATTCCATATAAGTTTCTGATAGAGGTTCTAGGAGAAAGATTTCAGGTACAGATGGTGTGGGGGGGGGGTGGACAAACGCACCATGAATGACCAAGCAGCATGGCTGCCCCATGCCCAAGATGTAAGGCCATATAAGATATCCAAACAATGCAAAAGGTATTAACATAGAGCATGGAAGAAAGTGAGGTTTTAGATATAATATGAGCAGGATAAAATAAAATTAGGATTGCTTAACGTAGCTAGCAAGGTTTTAGACATAATAGGAGTGAGATAAAATTTTTGAGAATTAAAGCTATGGAAGGAAAAACGGAATTGAACATTAGGATTGCTTAACTTTACTACATAACATATAGTATGAAGTGAGGTGAGAAATAAAGTTGGGTAGAGAAGATCAAGTTGCTTATTTGAACATTTCTCCTTCTTAACATGTCTGCTCTGTATGACTAGAATTGCAAGTATGAGGGTACGACCTTTATTTATATATAAATGTATATACTAACTGATGTAATTCCTGGGAAAGTGGGGCTTATCTGGGTTCCATTCTCAAAATTGTTTTGCTAATCCAATAACAACAATACAAAGTATGTAGCCCTTAAAATGGTTTTTGTGCGTTTACAGAGAATACCAAACTGTCTTACGCAGGATCTTGTTTTTAGGAATTCCCAATAAGTTATGAATACCCAAATTGTGAAGTCAGTTATGTAATAACATGAAATTAGTTACCCGATAGTAAGAATTCAAATAAAGTAGCCCCGCAAAGAGCTATAATGCATTCCCAAGGTATACATGCTAAAATTGTGAAGCATGTTTCGTATAACAGGCTAATCAGATATGAGATAATAACAATTCAAAGTAAATAAAAAATGAAAAGGGCTTTTGTACATTCCCAGAGAATATTACCCTCAGGGGCGCTAGTGTTAGTATATTCGTGAATAAGTCACTAACCAAAATAAGTGGATCTATTGTTTAGGAAAATACTATTTACTTATTTAAGGGTTGTACTGGATAAATTGTGAAAATAACTCTAACAGTTCAAATACTGAGAAATAAGCATACTCGATTTCATTTTTACCAAATAATTTAGGAATATGAATGGGTTATTTGTCTTGACTATATATAAGGATCCATTCCAGGGCTCCTATTATCGATTTTTTTTTTCAACTATCTGAGTATGCCTTGAGATTTCCAGACATGAGTTCTACTCATGTGTCAAGTTTCATCAAAATCCATAAAACGATGTAGGAGGAGTTAACTAACAACTCCACAAACACACCCACAGACAGAATTTCCCACATATGTAGTAGATATGTATGTGTGTGTGTGTGTGTATGTGTGTATATGTATCTGTGTGTGTATATGTATGTGTATATATGTGTGTGTATGTATGTGTATATGTGTGTGTGTGTGTATACGTTTATGTAATGTATGTATATGTTTGTGTATATATACGTGTATGTATGTATATAAATATGTGTATATATGTATGTATATATGTGTGTGTGTGTGTGTGTGTGCATATATATGTATGTGTGTATATATGTGTCTGTATATGTGTATATATGTATGTGTGTGTGTATATATGTATATATATGTGTATATGTGTGTGTGTATATATGTATATATATGTATATATGTATATGTATGTGTATATATGTATATGTATGTGTATATATGTATATATATGTGTATATGTATATGTATGTGTATATATGTGTATATGTATGTATATATATATGCGTGTATATATGTGTGTTTATATATGTATATATGTGTGT
>NC_068998.1:27469439-27474255 GCF_001194135.2 Octopus bimaculoides
TGTATATATGTGTCTGTATATGTGTATATATGTATGTGTGTGTGTATATATGTATATATATGTGTATATGTGTGTGTGTATATATGTATATATATGTATATATGTATATGTATGTGTATATATGTATATGTATGTGTATATATGTATATGTATGTGTATATATGTATATATATGTGTATATGTATATGTATGTGTATATATGTGTATATGTATGTATATATATATGCGTGTATATATGTGTGTTTATATATGTATATATGTGTGTGTATATATGTATATGTGTGTGTATATGTATAGGTACATGTGTGTATATATGTATATATATATATATATGTATCTGTATTTATTTATGTATGTGTGTGTGTGTGTGTGTGTATATACATATATATAATTTGTGTAACATGAAAGTGAGTCTGCATAGCATGCATGATGTACAATCTTGTGTGTGTATGTGTGTCGATGGTGTACTTATATTTATGGTTTTACATTTTTTCTAGTTGTTTCCAATGAGTTACAGAACTGGAAAGTGAAGTAACATTTTTATAATATTCTGTACTACAAAAGCCATCTGTTACTGCAGTTGTTTCTCTGAATATTTGGTTGTTGGGTATAACGAGATTTGGTAAATGGGAATTGTGAGTTTACAGTTTGTTCTTGAAGTGAACTCTGATGCCCTCTACTTATGTTCATTTTTACCATGCTTACGTGGGTTGGAGAGATAGTTTCCATCATAACATCTTGTCATTTGCTCCATTCTTTTACTTTCTTTTACTTTCACTGTGAGGCTCAACATCCTAAGAACGGCATTCGCTATTTTTGCTCAGACCTTCAATTTCTTTTCACTTGGCTCTCCATGCATTAAAATACATACTAGTCATCTACTGGCGATCACTATCCTATACGCTCTCTCTCTCCTATAAATGATTTATCTTGTGTCGGTATGAGAAATTCTGATTTTATACTAATGGAATATTAGGCTTGATATATTTGTGTATACAACCTTCCTCCAAAATGTGTGACCTTGTTGCTATGTTTGAAATCATTATTCGGGGTTGATAAAATAGGTATCTTATAAGTGCGTGTGTTTTAAAAGAAATATTAGACATTAAAGGAATCAGATGTTGTGCACAAGAGAGAAGACTTTGTTGGTCATGTCATGTGTATGGATGACTGTATAAAGAAGTGCCAGTCACTTGAAGTGGATGGACTTTGTAGAAGGAAGAGACCCAGGAAAGCATGGGACAAAATAGTCATGGCTGATCTCAAGATGTTGAACCTCACAGAGGAGATGACAAAGGACTGAAATGATGAACAATTCACTATTCTTGAGAAGACCTGTCCATGATAGCAAAGATAAGGTCCTAAAAGCATTTTTGTTTATATTTGTATGTACTGAGCCCTGCTGAGACTGTTTTCCTATCCAGCTGGGTGACCTCATTCAAAAGTTTCGCCAATGCCAGGAAGCACATTGTGACCAGTGGTGTATAACAACATCCAACAGTCTGATGAATACTGTGATACATATATATACATGTTTATATACATATATGTTTATATACATACATATATAAACACACGCACACATGTAACCTGCTGTTCCATTACTGGTGGGATCAATAAAAGTACTCCATCCAGTGAGAAATATCATTTAATATAAACAATATAGTGTTCTTACATCATGAAACTAATAGTAGCTTTGTGTATATTAAATGATGTTATCTCTTACTGGATGGAGTACTTTTTTGTTAATCCCATGAATAATGAAACAGTTACACAACTCCATAATGTGAATTTACTCCACAAATTCATATTCCAGTTACATTGGCAACAGCGCTCAACTGCTACCTATTTTATCAATCTTGAAAGAATGAAAGGTAAAGTCGATCTTGATGGATTTGAACTCAGAATGTAAAGACAGACAAAATGCTACTTAAGCATTTTGCTTGGAATGCTAAGATTCTGCCAGCTCACCACCTTAAATACTGTGTATATTAAATGGTGTGTGTGTGTGTGTGTGTGTGTAAAAAATGATCTCATTTGTTTGCCTTTCTTTATCCATTACTATTATTCTCCACACCCACATGTTACAGTGGCCATCCCCCTCTCCAGACCACCAAATTATCTCTTCATGCATTTCACCTGTTTTATCTCTCTACTCCTACAACTTACCCAAACCTGTCATCTTTCTCCCTCCCTCACTATCTCTCTCAACACTATCATTACTACCATCCTGAGGGGATGCACAAGTTAGGCAGGCAACCTTGTAGCCTCCCCACCTCATGCACCCTTTCCCTCAATCCTTACAGATGTTGCCTACCTTTTTCTCCCACTTCCCCTATCTCTTACACCCCACACATTCTTGTGAACCCCAATTCCCTCCCACTACTGCTCATGCCACCTGGATACCTCATCAGCACTGCATGTCTCTTTGGAGACACCTCTAATTCATCTTTCTCTCTTAAATGTGAGTAGTTATGTAGCTCTTCTTCCCTGACATACAGAGGCAGCATCCTCCCTCCCTGGGTTTGTTGACTTGCAATCTTCATAGTAACCCCAGTAGTGTCGGTGGTATGACAAAAGCACCCAGTACACACTGTGAAGTGGTTGGCATGAGGAAAGGTGTCCAGCTGCAGAAACTATGCTAAACCAGACACTGGAGTACAATGCAGTCAAACCATCCAACCCCTACCAGCATGGAACATAAGCATTAAAGGATGATGATGATATACACACAAACGTAATACTTGAGCTATCTCACTGCTGAGTAGGGAAAGAAAATGTATAATTTATATATTCATGCCATTTGGCTTTTGCCTGTGTTGTGTTTTTGTTTAACCTTGAGTCAATCTTAATCAGGCAGACCTGTTCATCAGAGGCATTCCAGTTGTGGGAATCCCATCTTTTTATGTATGTCAAGAATATGATGGTCTTTTCTAGCAGAGCTAACAACCATATACTGATTTCTTCCTTGTCTGATTTTTGACTAGGTACCTTGTTTTTGTTTTTATTTTTTGTTTTATTTCATTGTAATCCTGACCCATATGCATTTACTCTGTTGTTGGCGTTCTCATTGCTAGTTTTAATTAGCATCAGTTGCTAATTGTCATTTTTGATAAATTAAATCTGATATTGCTATTATTATTTTTAAGATCCCCTCTCTCCTCTGGCTTTTTGCAACAAATTGCTATTAATTGCATCAATATTACATCAATTTAACAAATTCACTTTGTCGATTCCAGCTTATTTCCTGTATATTAACAAAGATGAATATTTATCTCATGCCTTCTCTTTATTCACCAATGTTTTCTATTTGTTATTCACAGGTTAAAGAAATGAATTCTGTGCAAAAGTCAACACTATTAGTTCGAGAAGAAAAAGATGGTGACCGCGAAAAAGTGAATTCTTTAGACATTGCCAATTTAGTAGCTGAAGTAGAACGGTTTACTAAGTTGATTGAGCCAGTGGCTTTTGTGATCTATGCTTTGGAAGATGTCCGGAGGTAAGTATTTATTTTCACTTTCATCTTGAAATACATTTTATTTGTGTGTGTTTGTTTCGATAACTTTAAGTATACTCTTTGTCTAACATGTAACCTTATTTATTGTGGCAGCAGCTTCAGCTTAGCAATGTCCATCTTCTTTGAAAGAAATTGCAGTTTTGAAATAGCCACAGCAAGATTTGGAGTCAGAATTAGAAATTATATGCTACTCATTAATTTATAATCAGTTCAGCATTTATTCAAAAGGAGCTTCCTTTAGTAACTTATCTGTTATTGGGATTCTCAAGTAAGAAAAGTTTGGTGTTCCCAAATACTTAGTACCAATGATATATCAGTTCTACAATGTATCAACTCAAGCCATTGAGGCATAAATGTCTCTTATGTCTTTACATCTATCCTTCTGCAGGTTGAAGGGATTTTGTTAGAAAAATGGTTTTTTACAGTTAGATGTCTTTACTTCTATTGAACACGCAATCACTGGTTTAATTTATTTTAATACATTACATAGTCATTACCAGAATATAAAATAATTATGATAAGTGCAGTCTTTAATATCAGTTTTAAAGATAAGATATTGCTATAGTAAGAATTGAACTATTGACCCTTGGAAAGCAGCTTAGCATGTTGATATCAGTCATATTACTGGAACAATTTAATTTTGTGTTTAGATGAAAGAAAATACAAAAATATGAAAGCAGATGAAAAATGTTCAGCAGTATGGGGTGCTAAAATGTGTTTGTACAGCTGTTGTTCAGGTTTTATGGGCAGGTTCTTAGCTCCAGTTTCTGATGTTATGCAAATGGGATAAATTTCTTCCTAGATAGAATGACAATGTTCTTGGAAGAGCTAACAATCTATGGTTAAAGCAAATAATAGACATTGAGGACCAAATGCTACTTTGATACCATCCTGCTATTCTGCCAGATCTGATTACTGTGAGGTTACAAAAATACTCTCCATATAAATTTAATATAATATATTTTTGTAGTTTTTCCCAAGGTTCCTCAATATGCTTAGATTGACTGCTTGTCAAGGTATTCTGAATTAGATAGAGCCATCTATGGGAAGTCACAGATGAATGATAATCATCATCATCATCATCATCGTTTAACGTCCGCTTTCCATGCTAGCATGGGTTGGACGATTTGACTGAGGACTGGTGAAACCGGATGGCAACACCAGGCTCCAGTCTGATTTGGCAGAGTTTCTACAGCTGGATGCCCTTCCTAACGCCAACCACTCAGAGAGTGTAGTGGGTGCTTTTACGTGTCACCCGCACGAAAACGGCCACGCTCGAAATGGTGTCTTTTATGTGCC
>NC_068998.1:27477103-27481763 GCF_001194135.2 Octopus bimaculoides
AGAATTGGTCTTTCAGACCATCTGGTAGCCCAGGTTGAGGTGCATAGGCTGAGATGACAGTAGCTAATCTATGATGAAGCACTAGTCTGATCTTAAGTACTCTGTCACTTACTCTAACGACCTCGATTACCTTATCCACCCATTTCTCCGCTAGAAGTATTCCTACGCCCCCGACCCCGTCAGTGTTCCCTGCCCAGAAAATCTTGTACCTGTGTTCTTTGCCTGTGAGGAACCTTGCAGAACCTCCTCTCCATCTTACTTCCTGGATGCAGCACATATCTACGCATCTCCGTTCAAGCATCTCAACAATTTCACCAGATCTACCTTGATGATGGTAATCATGATAAGGTGTTTGCCAACAAGAAAACCTCTCAGATTAATATTTACTTAATCTGGTATTCTAGATATATTATCTTTTTGTAGATGTTGAATGATGATGATGTAGGTGTTTCCCATTTATTATGTTATGTATATCTCTAACACAATTAGGCTACATACATCTCATTTGCAATGAACCTTCTAAAAGAGACGACGTGTTAAATTTACCTTGTATAAGCTTAGTCAAGAAGACTTTAGGAACCATCCAATAATGGAACTCACAACTTGCAGAAGTTCACCCAAGGCAGCCTCAACCATTGCTACACGTGCTAGTTGGGCATTTGATAATATGATAGTTGTAGCTATTTGGTTTTGAAATTAGCTTCACAACTATATGGATTTGAGTTCTGTCCCAGTGCATAGGTATTTGGATATATATCTTCTATTGTGGCCTTGGGCTGGACTAATGTTTTTTTGAGTGAATTTGATATATACATACAATGTGTGTATATATATATATATATACATACATACATACAGAATGGGACAAGAACGCAAAACATCCAGACAGTTAGGTGATACAAGAAAGGAACAAAACATCCAGATAGACGATACAAAGAAAACATGGACAGGTCATTTGGAGTTTTCTCTCTTCAGTTGAGATCCAGATTATCTTTGCAATTTCGGCTGGTTATTCTCAATATTGCTCCAATATGGCCAGCCCCAAGGAAAAACTAAGCTAAGAGCATTAGATTCCTTGGAAGAAAGCAGCGAATGTATACAAAAGCAATGACGGAAAAAAACGAACAATGTTACACAAATACAGTAGGAATAACAGGACAAAACAACAGATGTCTTTCGACTGGACAAATAAAATTAAGCTGGCGTATATGGAAATAAGGCTTTACAGCCGAGATACAAGATTTCACAGGCACAGGGAGGAATAACGATGTTGCATGCTCAATGGCCGCCCAAGAAAGAAAGGTCAGGCTTGGCCGTGGGAAGAGAAGAGAGAGAGGTAGAGGCAATTTTTCTAAATCTTGTATGATTCTATTTCTGTCTATCAGCCCCTTCACCCTTATTCGTTCATTCCACTGTTCGTTCTTTCATTCCCCCCCGCTCACATTTCCTTGCCTTCTCTTATCCCGCCACTTTTCACTTCACTGTGTCCCTGTCATTTTTTCTCGCCCCTCCTTAATTCTTTTGTCCCTCTGTCTCTACCTCTCTCTCTTCTCTTCCCACATGACCGGTGTTCAGCCAAGCCTGACCTTTCTTTCTTGGGCGGCCGGTGAGCATGCAACATCGTTATTCCTCCCTGTGCCTGTGAAATCTTGTATCCCGGCTGTAAGGCCTTATTTTGGGTGGACCATGCTAATAGCTTTTGAATGAAAAATCACTTTCATGTAAGTTATACCCTCCCCCTTTACTTCTAGACAAACAATAACTTCCATTATGCCAGTCATCCACTCCATTATATATCAGCTAACAGAATGCATTATGCTTATCAACACAGAACATAGCCAAATCATTCAGAGTTTACCGCTTCTTCTCATAATAACGGTATACAAATTGACATATGAATTTTTCCATGTCTCTTTATTTGTTACTAAAAAATGAAATTATATAATGCACAACTTCAAATTGCTATGTCTTCCATCTTATATGTTCCTTAATCATTTGCTCTTATCAGCCATGCCACCAAAACGAAGACATTCTAAATTATCTCCAAACAAGAGCTGCCAAGAAAACTGCCTCTATCCATGCTCAAGAAAACTCACTTCAGTGATGTCCAAATGTGTAATATTTCAAATGATCACAGACAGCGGAAGTTCTGCTCCAAACTACACTTATTGTCTCGGATGAATGCATGATGACACACTGTAGTGCACTACAGGTCCTAGATAGGTCACTAAGGGATATTAAAAACAACACTGCCATTATGGAGGGCTTAACTGTTGTCCTTGCAGGGGATTTCCGTCAAATATTACAAGTCATACCATGGGGTACGAGAGCTGACGAGATCTATGCATGTCTGAAGTCTTCACTTCTGTAGAGGTTTGTTCATCAGCTTTCATTAAGCAAGAATATGCATGCTCATCTCTACAATGACCCCTTAGCTGAGGAATTCTTTCATCAACTTCTATAAATTGCAAATGGCGCTTAACTGTTGAATAACAGCCTGCAGCAGTATGTACTGCAATGTGGGCATATGGTGTCTACATTGGCTGAGCTTAAAGAAAAGGTATTTCTCACATTGCAAGACAACTTCAAAAGCATAACATGGTTCGCAGAGAGAGCTGTTTTAGCACCTTGGAATGAAAGCATTGATAAAGTAAACCATGAACTTCTCCACATTCTACCTGGAGTTGCTTCAACGTTTGTCTTCATTGATACTACCCTCAATGAACATGCTGCTGTTGAGTATCCAGTTGAATTTCTGAACTCTCTACAATCCACATGACTGCCACCACATAAGTTGTTCCTAAAGAAAGGTGCACCTCTCATGTTCTTGAGAAATTTGACCCTACCATGACTATGCAATGGTACAAGATTGACTGTAACTACAATGATAAGTCGTGTCCTAGAAGCAACCATTATTGCTGGCTGCCACCAAGAAGAGATCACAAACATTCCTACGCATGCCCTTTATTCCCTCAAATGTACCATTTCAATTCAAGCACCTCCAGTTCCCAGTGTAATTGTGCTTCACTATGACAATCAACAAAGCCCAGGGTCAAACTTTAAAAATTGTGGGTCTCAATTTACAAATACCCTACTTTTCTCATGGACAACTATATGTCGAATGCTCTCGAGTTAGCAGTGCAGATGACTTGTATATTTATTCTACCAACACTTACACAAAACCTAGTTTACCCAGAAGCGTTGTTGGCTTCACTTAACATATGTTGAAGTATGCAGTCTGCCCACACATTACAGAGATGGTGCTTTTCACAATGAAGCAGCTTTCTTTCCGTGTACCTTACTTTCTACAACACGGATACCTCTATTTCCTCATATGTCATCCAATTCTTTACATCCGTAAGTCTAGGTCATTTTGGGGGCAATGTTAGGATTTCATTCTAATCTAAGCTGCCATTCTACGTGTTTTTGGTCTCAACAATTTCAGCATTGTTCATCACAAAATGACTGCAAAGCATATTTATAAAGAAGAGTTGTTTGCTTCACACTCCTCGTGTGCTGATTCTGCCCATAAGAAGGAAACAGATAATACAATGTGGCTTTAAGTCTTAACACTCGGGCAATGCTGGTATGCATTGCTAGTTTTATTATAAATGCAAAACAACATCATGGAGGAATTAATGTAAGCTTAAATATTAAACTGCAATTGGTGAGGGATTACTGTATTTTTAAAATAATATTTTAGTTACTGTTTCAGCATGTTGGTTGAATGGTTGATATAACTTAAAACCAGACAAATGATATTATTCACCCTCACAACCTTATATTATAAATTTTTATGCAGGAGATAAACAAAATTTGGAACATTATCTCCTTAGATTTTTTTTCTTCAAGAAATGACTTGACAACAAGCAATAATTCCTTAAACCAAATATTTTAACCTTTTGGTGTCTGCATTAGTTCTGCTCTATATACTTTCGATGTCTAAATTTGTTGGTAAAAAATGAAAATCAGTATATTTATGTTTCTTGCAGTTAAAGAGACAAAATTATTGAGGTGGAGTTTTGGATCAGGATGCCCATAGAAGTTTAATTTTCTCCATTTTGATGGGGATTTTTCCAATTGTATTTTTCATGAAGGCCTTGGAAATGATATGGGTAGCAGGGCTTATGAAATTTTTTCTTTTCTAAATTTATGATTTTTTTTATCACCTCATCCCCATCCTCCTGGCTGATATAAGCCAATTTTTTGGCACTACGTACTTGAAAACCATGTGAGAAGCCTTTTTGGTTACCAAAACAAATTGTAAATATTTTCAAATGAAAAGGTGTGTGATTTAAGGGAGATTTGGCTGTTGTTTCTAGCACATCCCATGACCACCTTTCTTGTTTCTTTGTCACTGTCAACATGTATCGATGTTTTTCAATAACTTTCTTCCCATCAGCACATTTTATGGAATGATGATGTGGAAGTAACGTCCATGTGGTACATTGCTGGGATCTAAGCAGCAAAAAGAAAATTTAAATTTAGATCTTTAACCCTTATAAATGAAACTTCCCCAATACTAAATAGGAAATATACATAGTAGATATCATAACCCCATACCCACAGTTTACATAGGTAGAGTAGAATAGTTAGTGGGCTGTTATGTAGATAGATGTGTGTGGGTGTATATATATATATATATATATACACACTCTCT
>NC_068998.1:27481836-27491329 GCF_001194135.2 Octopus bimaculoides
GTTTTTTTTAACTATATATATATATATATATATATATATATATGTGTGTGTGTGTATGCACATGTATGTAAGCATATGGATATGAAAATAACACCCCAAATCTCTCTCTGCATTCTCTGGGTATGGTGGTCATGTGTGTTGATTTTATACTAATCGACAGGCTCTGAAATGAAGGTGCTAAAAGTGATATTTGGCACTGGAACCTATTCTACATGAAGTCATGATTGGCCAGATCACATGAACAATAGTCTTTCCAGGTGAAACTGTTTCACCAATCTAGGAATGTATACAACAAAGCAGTCTCTTGTCTTCTGACTAATTACTACCTATTTTATTAGATATTTTTCCACAGTACACTGCTCTTGTCTGTCTGATATTTTACTTCCCAGATTTTACCCACAAATTAACCTAATTTGATAACAATGTCCAATTTAAAAGAAAAAAACGTTACCTTGATTGTCAAGGGATTTTCTTTCTGTTGTAGATGGCGTAATCCAAACCTGACAATTGCCTTGTGGATCTGTTGTAACATCGGATGTTTTGTTTTGTCTAAAGGTATTGTTCACAGTATTTTTACAATAACATGGAAACACTCCTGCAAATAGCTTCCTAACATTTCTCTAGAGCAATGGCTCTCCATTCTTTTGATAATGTGGTTCACTGGCAGATAAATGATAATTTATTGACTCACTTTCTCATGGAAACATAAAGAAAACAAAAACAAAATATTTTGTTTTATAAGTTATACTTGTGTATAACAAAATTATGAATTACAATTTCAAAACAATGAATCATTAGTATGGATTTTCTGAAGCCTTAAATTATATTTTAAAAAATCTATAGTGCACCATTTCAGAAACACCATTGGAGTTTTAATAATTGAATGTTTTAGATACGCATTTTAAGAAAAATAGGATAGAGAACAGAAATAGAAGCAGAGGGCTGTAAACTTGTTTAGATGGAACTGTAAGATGTTGATTAGTGTCAATGGAAGGCTGATGATAGACAGTGTAGGATGGAGAGAATGGACAACAGTAATGTAATTCTTTTAAAGGATTATATTACTGGATTATATATACAAGAGAAAGGAGTAGTGCCTTTGACATTATAAATCTCACAAACTCTCCAAGACTGTTCAAATTGGTACTGTTAATGTCTTGTTTGAACTACTAGAAATTTATGTCTACTGCAAAAACATGAAGGAGAGAGGAAATCCATTGGCATCACACTGCAAAGCAGGGGGAATGAACTTACTGATTAGTGTGGGGCCATGCAATGGGACAAGATGAGGAGAGAGGTTGGTGTATACATATTTTTGTGGTTTAGGCCCAGTTCAGCTCTGATTAAACTGAGCTATGATCATAACCGTTCTAGTCACGAACATCCTGTCCTTTTTGTTTGTCTATGATCACATTGTCCTTGCCACTTCTTTTAATCCTTTTCTACTCTAGGCACAAAGCCCAAAATTTTTGGGGAGGGGCCAGTCGATGCAACTGGTACTTAATTTATCGACCCTGAAAGGATGAAAGGCAAAGTTGACCTCAGCGGAATTTGAACTCAGAGCGTAAAGACAGATGAATTACCGTTATGCACTTCATCCGGCGTGCTACATTTCTGCCAGCTCACCACCTTTTCTTTTAATTATTATTTGCAGGAGTGGTTACTATTTCTAGCAACTCATGCAACCACATAATCTCTCTCATGGGTTGATGTATATTTAGTGTTTGTAGACATTGTTCTATAGGAATTGATAGAGGGTTTTAAAAAAATTTATTTTTACTTGGGAATGGGTTTAGTGAGTGATGATCAGTTGAACGTTTTTGTTGTTTGTAATGAAATATGTTACTTCTATCTTTCAGCTGCCTTCTTTGTTTTAGTGTCTTTACTAGTTGTAGCTATTGCTACTTTATCACTTATTCATATACACACACGTATATTTGACACTATACTGCCTGAAAGCCACAGAGAATGTTATCTTCCTGGAGAAAACAATGGGGATGAAGAAATATGTCAAAATACTGTTAGAGAATTCCAATACAGGTAAACTATTTTCATTGTTTATTAATTACATCTACTTCATTGTTATAGAAGTCTCACAGTGTGGCTGCACAACTTTGTATAATTCAGCAATAAAACACAGCCTCCTCTAATCCAACAGCATCATGGGAAATGACTGTTAAAATGATGATTATGTTATTGTATTCCAAAGAGGTGTTTACATTTATGGTGTGCGTGATATTTACTGAAATTATATATCTATATCAGTCATGTTGGCTGTCATTAGTAACACTGTTTGGGTGACAATGAATATTTGGGATTTTTGAGTCTTCATTAAAATCATTTTACTGATAGCAAATAGGTGTTATTTGTATGTGATGTGGTGCTAATGTGTGTATGGAGGGTTTGAAAATCAGTTGCCATATAAAATCTCTTAATTCTCCATTGTTGAGTAGGTAAGTTAGTTATAAAACAGTTCATCCTCATCATATTGAAATGTGATGCAAAGTCATCATCGTTTAACGTCCTCTTTCCATGCTGGCATGGGTTGGATGGTTTGACTGACGACTGGCAAGCCAGGAGGCTGCACCAGGCTCCAATCTGATCTGGCAAGGTTTCTACAGCTGGATACCCTTCCTAATGCCAACTACTCTGAGTGTGTATAGGGTGCTTTTTATGTGCCACTGACATGAGGGCCAGTCAGTTGGCACTGGCTTCAACCACGCTTGAATGGTGCATTTTATGTGTCACCTGCACAGGAGCCAGTCAGGCGGAATTGGCATCAACTTCACTCATGTGGTACTTTTTACATGCTACCAACTCGTGAGTCAGTCTGGCGGTACTGGCTTCGACCACGCTCGAATGGGGCTTCTTATGTGTCATTGGCATGGGTGCCAGTGAGGTGGTACTGGCATCAGCCACAACAACAGGTCTTCTCAAGCACAGCATATTGCCTGACAATTGAAGGGTACTGTTAAATGGGTCAGTTATGCAACACTGGCATAGGTCACGGCTACAATCTCACTTGGCTTGCCAGGTCTTCCAAGTACAAGATATCTCCAAAGGTCTTGGTCACTTGTCATTGCCTCTGTGAAGCCCAGCATTCAAAGGTCGTGCTTCACCACCTCACTGCATGTTTTCCTGGGTCTACCTCTTCCACAGGTTCCTTCCACTGTTAGGGTGTGACACTTCTTCACACAGCTATCCTCATTCATAAGTAACACATGACGATACCAGCGCAGTCATCTCTCTTGCATACCACATCTGATGCTTCTTATATCCAACTTGTGTCTCAGGGTACTTACACTCTGTCATGCATGCACACTGACATTATACATCAGTAGAACATACTATCTTCATTTCTTTCAAGCCTACACATGTCCTCAGCAGTCACAGCCCATGTCTCACAGCCATGTAGCGTGGCTGTTCGCACATGTGTCATACAGTCTACCTTTCACTCTTTCACAGCAGAGGTAGGAGCTCTCTGAACTTTGCCTTGGCTATTCTTATTCTAATAGCTACACTCTCAGAGCATCCACCTCCGCAACTGACTTGGTCACCTAAGTAACGGAAGCGGTCAACTACTTCTAGTTTTTCCCCTTGGCATGTGATAGAATCTGTTTTCTGCACATTTTCAGTGTTTATTGCCCCTGTGCATCTGTCACACACAAAAACTATCTTCCCGGTTAACCTTCCTTTGATGCTGCTGCACCTCTTATGTGTCCATAGCTTACACTAGGTACATCTTATGGAGTTTCTACCTATGCCTTTTCTATAGATCGAGCAGGACCATCTACCTGAAGGGATTTGTGGTTTGTCTGCCTTCCTACTTACTAAGACTTTGGTTTTTGCTAGATTGACTCTAAGGCCCTTTGATTCTAGACTTTGCTCCCACACCTGAAAGATCTCCTCTAGTTCTGGTAGTGACTCTGCTATTAGAGCAAGGTCATCAGCAGAGAGGAGCTCCCAGGGGCAGCCTGTCTTGAATTCCTCTGTTTCTGCCTGGAGGACTATGATGAATAAGAGGGGACTGATCGTTGTTGGACCCCTACTTCTAACTGGAATTCTTCACTATACTCGTTGCCAACCCTCACCTTACTGACAGCATCCTTGTACAGCTCTCACTAACCACTCATCTATCTCTAGTTTCTCCATTGACCACCAACCAGGTAAGGGATTGGGCACCCTGTCAAAGGCTTTCTCCATGTCACGAAAAGCCAAGTACAGAGGTTTATCTTTGTCTTGGAATTTGTCTAGCTACAAGGCTACATCATACTCCAGTATCAGCTTTAGCATGGTTTCTACAACTGGATGCCCTTCCTAACACCAACCACAATACAGTATGTACTGGGTGATTTTTTTGCATGCCACCAGCACGAGTGAGGTTACCTAGTAAGTTGCAAAACATGAAAAGAAAGGAAAAGTGGGGGAAAAGTCCCCATGACTAGGTAGGGCAGGGCAAGTATTAGGGAGGAGGTGGCTTTATATCAAGTGTTAGAAGGCTAAAGTATGAGAGATAAGCACAGGTGTCATGCTAAACCTTACAAAGGTGACAGAGGATCAAGAAATGTGGCGCATTTTTGTACTACCCACCACAACAGAATTGAGATCTTAAAACTGAAGTGCCACATTGGTGTAAGTACTGGTACCACATAGACAGCACAGGTGCTGGTGCCACCTAAAAAGCACCCTGTATACTCTGTAAAGTGGTTGGTGTTAGGAAAGGCATCCACCAAACCAAAACAGATTATGGAACTTGGTGTGGCTCCTGGCTTTGTCAGTTTCTTTCAAGTCATCCAACCCATGCCAACATAGAAAACAGATGTTAAATGATGATGATGAAAACACTTCTATGAGCAATGTTTTCTATTAGGTTAATTTTTATACAGACACACACTGTTAATACATTAAGTAAACATTTCTTCAAATCTCCATTGGAAACTACAGAATGTATTTTTCTAACAACTTTATATTTAGCTTGATACAGGTCAATGATTTCCTGATCCGCTGCAATGAGTACCTCGACAGTTTTTACACAATTCTAAAATGGGAAGAAATAGGTCCCTCACTCAGGTAAGTGTTCCATAAATAGTCGTTTAACAACATAAACAGTTATGTTATACACATCATGCTGTAATACAGTATGCACAATATATGGACATCAGATGATCTACACACTCACGAAACTTTAAGTAATGTGGAGCTTTGATTAAAGCCATTCTAGCTATGACCAACCTGTCTTTCTTTTTCAAACATAGTTTGTCTTGGATCACATTATCCAAGAAAACTGTTTTTAATTTTGTACATCCCTTATTATCCATTCACTATAACCTATGCATCATTAACATGTTTTTACTCTCTTAGACTCATATCACACTCCATTATAAATTATACTACCTTTCCTACTGTCTATATCTCATTTATAAAGGACAAATAGCACTTTCCACATTAATATGCATGCACACGCCTTAGCAGTGTAGGGAACACGGTTTATTGTAGTCTACTACAACCTATAAAACTAGCCATCCACAAACACTTAAGCACTTCAGTAACCTGATCTTATTCCTCTGATCCAGACAAATACAAATATACCCAATGTTCTTGGTGAGTTGGGGGTGACTACCATCTTTAATCACTCCCAAACATTTGAAATATTTTTCATTGACTGTCACTACCCAGGCTGCCACAACAACCTTTGAACATACAAAATTAAGTTGAACAGCAAAGCACTTGCCATATATTCTGATTCCCACACTTAGGTCTCTAAACCAGCAACCACTATATGGCAATATATTTTCTCATTCTCACACCCAACTCTCTAAACCAGTGACCATTGTATGGCAATATATCTTCAATCCTGCTACCTAAACTGCTGTGGTGCTATACATTCATTCTCACGCACAGCTCTCTAAAACAACAACCACTCTTGTACTATATATTTATCACAACTGACAGCTCTCTGAACCAGTAACTACTGCATGGCTGATCCTAGGTGACATTTTCTACACAAATCAGTTGCTGTTTAAATTAACACAGATCAACCAAATTTTTTATCAAAGCTGTTCCTGCCATGACCATCCCATCCCTTTTTCAGGCATTTGTACTTTAGACTTACATTAACGAATATGTCCTTTCAATTCAGTAAGGTCTGGTTTGGGGAAAATTTGTCTTGTACACAGATTTTAACAAAGTAAATTAAAAGTGTTGATAAAATTACCTCATTAAGTTTATCTTGTATTGACCCACAATTTTGTTTTCCAATATGTCATAAGTTCAAATCCCACTTAACCACAAAACTCCAATTACTTCCCAGTTTATATTTGTGAAAAATAGCTGCCATCTCTAATTTTTGGCTAAGTTGGTTACTCATGAAGAGATCCTATACATGCAAGATATCTTCCACAATTCAATGTTGAATATAATGTCTAAAATTTAAGGACCGATGTATGAGAGTCAGGAAAAAGAATTGCTTTTCAATGTCTGTTTTTCAGTTAAAATTCAGAGATAATTTCTTGTATGCTTTTTATTTCTGTTAAAAGTTCTGAATCCATGCTATCATTAATATCTTTGATTATGTATTCCTTGCTTTTCTTTTGCAGATTCCACATAGAAATCTGTTCCTTTTTGATCTTCCTCACCATGTTTCCAGCTCGCTGGAATTTTATCCTTTTCTTCAATTGGTTTTTCTTAGGTCATGAAGAAATGTTAAAATGTAAGTTAGATCCTCTTTATCTTTGCATTTATCTTTGTAAGCACCAATATCCATCTCATTCTTAAAGTAATGAATCAATATTTACTTTGTAGTCATAATTTGTTTTCTATCTCTAATATTCCTACTGAATTATGTATTTCTTCAGCTGTTCTGAAGAGTATCTCTATATCATCAGCACTCCAAACCAAACTGCATGTGTCTATGTTAATGAGTCTCTGTACAACTGTATACATAATTATTAATTATAGAGTCATCTGCAGCCTCAGAGATGAGAGGGTCATATGGATCAGATATTGGACTACGTTTAGTGTGTGTCTGAACAAAACATTTTAATCCACATTGCCTCAGTGTTGGAAATAGGCAGCAGGAACTGTTAGCTATGTTAGATTGATATCCTATCTAGGAAAAGGTTTATTTTCATTTTTACCATACTATGAGAGTTAAGTACTGGCTCTTGAATGTTACTCTCCACTCTAGATATATTAGTTTTAATCTGGTCATGTCTCTTCCTGGAGATAAAGTTTAGTCTAATTTGCTCGCTAATTACACCAAACTAATTAGTCTGTGCTATAAAAGCTATTTCATCATATTTCAAATAATACCTATAAAGTTTATACTATCTTATTGGTATTTGTGGTTTCAGATATTTCTAAAAAATCTCAATTTTTTATGGCAAAATGGAAAGATGAAAATGAATTAGAAGTTGAAAATCCCACGAGTGGTCCAAAAGTACCAGAAATGGATTCTAATGGTCAAACTGAACAGGTGAGAAACTTAATCACTAATTGCAGATACCATACCATGAAATTGGTATGTAAAAAGCTCCCCTTGAATGTTGGGCAATATTTTGTGCTTGAGAAGACCTGTCAAGCCATGTGAAATGATAGTCGTGGCCAGTGCCAGTGCTGTGGGACTGGCACCCATGCCAGTGGCACATAAAAAGCACCATTCGAATGCTGGGCCTCACAGAGGCAGTGACAGGTGACCAAGAGCTTTGATGAAATACCATGCTTATGAAGACCTGTCAAGCCAAGTGAGATCATAGTTGTGGTCAATGCCGGTGTCACGTAACTGGCACATAAAAAGCACCCATTACACTCCTGGAGTGGTTGGCATTAAGAAGGGCATCCAGCCATAGAAACCATACTAAATCAGATTGGAACTTGGTGCAGCTCCCTGCCTTACTAGTTCTCAGTCAAACCGTCCAATCCATGCCAGCATGGAAAATGGATGTTAAATGATGATGATGATGATGATACAGCTAAATTACTTCCTAATTTACCCACAGTTCATATGTTAAGAATAAATCAGTCTCCATGATTTTTAAATAACCATGTTGGTTCTACTTGTTCCCAAGACTATTTTGTCTAACTGTTCTGTTGTATTTGTAAAATGATGATAGAGATGCTAGTGTAAAAGCCAGAATTTGAATTGACAAGTGGTATGTACTGGTATCTATGCCAGAGAAAAAAACCTTTGTGAATCGGAAGAATATCTGTCATTATTGAACCTCATTGATAAAATGGCACAAAATTAAAATGGAGTGGTGATCTACTGTTCTGAAAACTGATCCAACCCAAGTTAACAAGGAAATACTGTTGTTAAAACATGGCCATCAAGGAGAGAGAATATAAGTTTCAATTTTTGACACAAGGCTAGCAATTTCAGGGGAGGGGATAAGTAAATTACATCAACCCCAGTGTTCAACTGGTACTATTTTATTGACCCCAAAAGGATGAAAGGCAAAGTTGACTTCAGCAGGATTTGAACTCAGAGCATATAGAGGATGAAATTACACTATGCATTTTTCCCAGTGTGGTAACAGTTGTGCCAGCTAGCCACCTTATTAATCAATATGAATATTGATTCACTGAAAATAGATTCTTCACCCACTGTATGATAAATTGCAGTTACTCATCATCATCATCATCATCATCATCATTGCTTTATATCCACTTTTCCATTCTTGCATGAGTCATATAGAAAATTCTTTGGGGCACATTTTATATGGCTGGATGCCCTCCCTGTTACCAGCCATCACCTGTTTCCAAGCAAGATAATACTTCCCATGGTTGGACATGATTTCACAGAAGACTGGAAACAAGGGACACCAATTGTGTGATTGTGACATTTGTATATAAAATGTCATGTGATGTCAAGACAAGAAGATGGAAGCAGTCATACACAGACATCCATATATATTTATATACAACAGGCTTCTTTTAGTTTCCATCTACTAAATCCATGCACAAGGCTTTAATCAGCTCAAAACTATAGTAGAAAACTTGCCTAAGGTGTTATGCAGTGGGACTGAATCTGAACCTATATGGTTGAGAATAAAACACTAAATATATATTGGCTTCAAATTTTGGCACAAGGCCAGCAATTTCGAGGAAGGGTTAATTTGACTACATCAACCCAAGTGCTCAACTAGTTGTCATTTTGGTGACCCCGAAAGGATGAAAGACAAAGTTAGCTTCAATGGAATTTTAATGCCAAACGTAAAGATGGACAAAATGCTGCTAAGCATTTTTCCCAGCGTCCTAATGATTCTGTCAGCTCACTGTCCTACTAAGAATAAATATTAATTTAGGTACAGGAGTGGCTGTGTGGTAAGTAGCTTGCTTACCAACCACATGGTTCCAGGTTCATTCCCACTGCATGGCATCTTGGGCAAGTGTCTTCTACTATAGCCTCGGGCCGACCAAAGCCTTGTGAGTGAATTTGGTAGACGGAAACTAAAAGAAACCTGTCGTATATATATATATATATATATATGTATGT
>NC_068998.1:27492151-27518378 GCF_001194135.2 Octopus bimaculoides
ACTGAGCCATGCACCTTCCCTTTGGGTTAGGGTTCTCTTATTCACATTCCTTTAACTTGAAAGTGTGTCTTGATACATCTTTACCATCTTTCTTTTCCACCTGGCATAACCATACAAGGGGTTACCCAAAAGAAACTGGAATTTTGCAATATTATTCTATTCACTTTGTTTAAAATATTCTCCATCTGAAGCAATTCATCAGTACAGCTGTGTCTCCCACAATCTGATGCAGTGCTAGAACTC
Organism: Octopus bimaculoides; assembly: GCF_001194135.2. Classification (NCBI taxonomy): domain Eukaryota; kingdom Metazoa; phylum Mollusca; class Cephalopoda; order Octopoda; family Octopodidae; genus Octopus; species Octopus bimaculoides. Next base: position 27,492,395 of record NC_068998.1, read on the forward strand.
TTGCAAAGTGATGCTTTTTAACACTTCTGTCCTTTTTTTTCTTTACCTTTTCCACATCTGCAAATTCCATAGTAGGAGCTTTCATCACCAGTGATGACCTTTGGAAAAAGGTCCGGATCAACTTCCAACTGTTCTTTCAGTTCACAACATGCATTTAGTTGTAACTACTTTTGATCTTCCATGAGAAAGCAAGACACAAATTTTACTACAGCTCTTTTTATTTGCAACTCCTCACTCAAAGTTCGTTGGCAGGAGCTACAGGACACACCAGTCGTATCAACAAGTTCATCAGTTGTTTGGTGATGGTCCTCCAAGATCAGTTCATGAATTTTCATTATGTTTTCATTCATTTGGGAGATCAACAGTTGTCGTGAATGAGGTTGGTCTTCAAGGAACAAATGACCATTCCTAAAGTGTGAAAACCACTCATAAACTTGTGTTTTGCTCATTGCAGCATCCTTATAAGCTGTTTGAGGTATGACAACTGTTTTGGCCGCTGTTTTCCCCAACAGAAAACAGGATTTCATGGAAGCATGCTGTCCCTTCCTTTCAGCCATTGCAAAATTCAGTGAATAGAGAAGCGCTGCAAAACAAAAGCACACTGCATGGCAGTATGACATCACCCAACGACACCAGTTGGCAGACTGATGCCTGAGGGTTGCATCAAGTGGCTTCTAGCAGCAAAAGACTGAACTACGATGGGCTTTTCCCCACAGAGAACGTTTCCGGTTATGTTAGGGTACCCCCTTGTATATCATCCTATAACAAGATACCCATTCCTGTCTCTCTATCATACTTTAACCTCTCATCATCTGGCATGAAGCCACTTCCCTCAATACCCTTCCTGTCCCTACCTCAGCTGGTGGGGTTTTGTCTTGCAGCTTACTTGGTGACCTCACTAGTGCTGGTGTCATGCAAAAAGCACCCAGAACACTTAAGTGGTTGGCATTAGGAGGGGTATCCACCTGTAGAAACCATACCAAAGCAGATATTGGAATTTGATGTAGTCCTCTTACTCACTGGTTCTTGTCAGACCATCCAATCCATTCTAGTATGAAAAACAAATATTAAATGGTGATGATGACAGTGTATACTATTTTATCAAAACTGAAGAAACTTTGAAAGCTGTCATATATATATAGTAAATTCAAAAAAAGAACAACAAACAAAAAAAAACAATGCGAGGATGTGGTACATGTCAAGTATTAGCAGACGCTCGGGGAAGGAAAGATACTTTAACATTTCAAGCAAACGCTCTTCTTCAGAAACAGAGTAGTGTCCAATAGAAAGGAAGACGGAGGAAAATCACCAACGATTCACATGGGGTTACATTTTGAAATGACCAGAAGGGAATGGGTGAAGAAAAAGGAGAGTGTAAGAGAAGTGGGTATGTGTGTGCGCATGAGTCTGTGTGTGTGTGTGTGTGTGTGTGTGTCTGGTTTTGGCTGTTTATATGTGTTTGTGTGAGTGACCTTTGTGTCTCTTAATGTAGGAAGAATTCAGCAGCATGGTAACAGGAGTGGCAGTCTTTTGTGTAGTTGTGTTTCTCTTCACATGTGCTTAGAGCAATGGTCAGTAGAAATGTGTTTGACTGGCAGTTTGAAGATTGTATGTATGTATGTGTGTGTGTGTGTGTATATGTTATGTAGTGTGGGGGGTTGTATATGCCCATGTATGTGCAATTGTGTGCATGTATGTATTAGTGTGTGTGAGGTATGTGTGAATTCATGTGAGTGTGTGTGAACGTGGGGTTGTGTGTACGTGTTGTGTGTGTATGTGCGTGGGGTTGTGTGTAAAAGGGCATTGGGCTTCATGGAGGCAAAGTGGTCAAATTCCTTTCAAGCATTAGGCCTCAAGGAGGCAAGGTGGCTGAGTTCCTTTCAAGTATTAGGCCTCGTGGAGGCAATGACCAAGACCTTTGGCATTATGTCATGCTTGAGAAGACCCATCAAGCCGAGCAAAATCGCAGTTGTGGCAGATACCAGTATCAGGCAAATGGTATGTAAAATCACCCATTACACTCGTGGAGTGGTTGGTGTTGGAAAGGGCATCCAGCTGTAGAAAACCATGCCAAATCAGATTGGACTCTGGTGCAGCATTCCAGCTTACCAGCCCTGGCCAAACCATCCAACCCATGCCAGCATGGACAACAGACGTTAAATGATGATGATATTATATATGTATATATACATACAGATACATGCATATAAACCTGAAACAATTACTTTTCCAAATAAACAAACAAAAGCAACTATGTTAATATAAAAAGAAAAAAAACCCTCAGTTTTAGAAGTCCTTGTGATTGAATGAGTATCTTGCTGTAAACATTAATGTATGTTCCAACAATGTCAAAATACGAATTTTTGCTGCCTGTCCTTCCCACCACTGTCCTCCCCAAGCCATGCTGAAAATATAATCACCTTGTCTTGTTCTGATAATTGTTCTCAGATTTACAATTTTACATTTACTATTTGATCACGATTTGGAAGATAGCTTTATATTGTGTAATTATTTAAAAGAACTTCAGTTAAAAATAACTTAAAGTACAAGGTTTAAAATATGATTGAACCATCATCATTTAATGTTCGCTTTCCATGCTCGTATGGTTTGGACAGTTTGACTGGAGCTGGCTACAAGAAAAAACTGCACTGTGCTTCATTGTCTGTTTTTGACATGGTTTTTATGGCTTGATGCCCTTCCTGACACCAATCACTATAAAAAATATAAATTTATTATGAAAATTACAAATATAACAAAATTAAGCCTGATATTTATGTATTTATATTATAGTCAGTCATGGCCTTGGTTTATATTTTCCCTTTTTATAGGTGATATACTGCCTGAATTGAAATTAGCATTTTGGACTACAGGTCATTTAAAAAAATTTGACTTAATGTTATAAATAATAAAGACAATGTTTCTTAATTTTGAGAACAATTAAATTATAGGAATGTTAAGCATAACTTTGACATAACACTTAGATATGTAGATATGACAAATTAATGTGAGAGAAATTGCTGAGAACATAAACATGTTTTTGGGTAGCTGAAGGGAATATAATTCTAAATATACACAAGTGGTGTATGTGAGAAATATATCAGGTTGAATTTGTCCTTGGTTAAACAACAATGTAACAAAAAAAAATGAGATAATAAATCTTGATATTTAAAATAATCTAAAAACAATAAAATAACTATACAAAAATAGTTTTCTAATTATGCTAATGGATCATTAAAGCTGTTGTGTGTATGACCAAGGACAATTGTTATTCCAAACGTAGAAACAAAAAGTAATTATATTAATATAAAATGAAATGAAACTCAAATTCAGGTTTCTTTAATATCCCCCTTCTTCTTTTATATGTGTGTATATTTACATGTGTGCACAGACCAAGCCAGTTCTTCCTTTATATGTGTACTTGTGTATTTATGTGTGTCCAGACTAAACCTTTAATGCCCCGTTGTGTTGTGCCTTTGAGTAAGACATAAATTTACAAACCTTAATCTGCCTTAACTGATAATTTTCCCTTCCTGTATAATTAAAGTTAGCAAAGACCTGCTGTAAAAATTACTGAATATTCCAACAATTTGTATAATACCCACTTTTGTGTTGCACCAACTCTTCCATATTGAAAATAAAATTGACTTGTATTTCTAGTTCTGATGGTGGTTTTCAATATTTTATTGATTTAAGGAAGGTGTAGAAGTCTGTAGAATCGTTAACACACAGGGCAAAATGTTTAGTGGCATTTCATCTGTTTTTACATTCTGAGTTCAAATTCTGCTGAGGTCAACTTTGCCTTTCGTCCTTTCGGGGGCGATAAAATAAGTACCAGTTGAACACTGGGGCTGATGTAATTGACTCTCCCCCACTGTGAAATTGCTGGCCTTGTGCCAAAATTTGAAGTATTTTATTGATATACAGTTTATAGTCTCTATTTAGCAGTTGTTTTCTATTTTTCAGGTGAATTCCAAAAAAGGTGAAAATGAAGAATCCCCAGATAAGGAAGAAATTTCTACCTCAGATGTAAGTTATAAATCGAGTTACAAGAAAGAAGGAATAATTATTGAGTTTTAAGACTGTAGTCAGTATAGATAGAAAATACAAGCCAGCCTTACATCGTTTACTTGAGAAAGCATCAAGCTGTAAAATAATTATTTCCAAAAGGCATAGGTGTGGTTCTATGGTAAGAAGCTTGCTTTCCAACCACATGGCTTGGGGTTCAGTCTCACTGCATGGCACCTTGAGCAAGTGTCTTCTACTACAGCTTCAGGCCGATCAAAGCCTTGTGTATTTGGTAAGCCGAAAGAAGCCCATCATATATACTTATATATCTATGTATGTGTGTCTTTGTGTCTGTCTCCCCCATGACGCCACCACCGCTTGACAATTGGTGTTGGTATATTGACGTCTTTGCAGCTTAGCAGTTCAGCAAAAGAGATCAATAGAATAAGTACCAGACTTCAAAAGAAAAAATAAATACTGAAGTCAATTCATTCAACTAAAAGTTCTTCAAGGCAGTGCCCCAGCATGGCCACAGTCTAAAGACTGAAACAAGTACCAGATAATAATAAAAGTAGTAACAAAGAGACAGTCAATAATATGAAGATCAATATCTTGCAGTTCTGGAGTCAATTCACGACTGATCAGCCTTTTACCACTTTGACAGAGCTATATGTCAGTGTAGTCTGAACCCTATACTTGATCAAAATTGATTGAAGCTAGTCAACTAAAATAGATTAATTTGGAGATCTAACCTACTTCAAGACTACTATTGCTCTATAACTATAAAATGGAGTGAAAAATTATTTATGATCTTCTGTTTTCATGTTAACATTGATATTAACTGTTATTTTTATGCAATAATGAAATTTGCAAGCAAATTTATTCTAATGCTACCCATTTTCTCCATAACTGGCTGTTATAATTAAAGTAGATTTAAATTTGCTAACCACATTTTTCTTTTAGCTAAGATTATATTGTCTAAGAAAATATTGGAATGAATTAAACGTAAGTTAAGAGAAAACATACTGAAGAATGAGAGAAAGAGTTGTGTGTATGTATGCACCTACCTGCCCACCCACACATAGGTATTTGTCCAACCTATTGCAGCAATGAGAAAATAAAGCAGAGCTGTTGAGAGATTATATTTTAGACAGCAATCATTTTAAGTATTTTAGGTTAATGAAGATATTCGTCTTGGTTATGTTGCAATATACATATTTTAGTGCAGAATTTATACTGAGATATTTTGTCTATGCTTGATTAATATTTGTAAGATATTAAGCTGTCAGCCCTTTAACAGTATGACAAACCATTTTGTAGAGACTAATTATATTTAAAGGTTAATTAGAGAATTGTTGAAGCCTTAAACAAAATTCCTGTGTTATTTAGTTACAGCCCTTTATATTCAGGATTCAAATACTTTGTCAACTTTGCCTTTGCTCTTTCCAGGCACAATAAAATACAGAACCAGTCATGCTTTAGGGTTGGCTTAATATACCTACAAAACATTCTAGAGGTGAATGGAACCATACTTTGTACAGACTTCTTTAGAATCATTCTTTCTTTTATTCTTTTACTTGTTTCAGTCATTTGACTGCGGCCATGCTGGAGCACTGCCTTTAGTCAAACAAATCGACCCTAGTACTTATTCTGTTGGTCACTTTTGCCGAACAGCTAAGTTACAGGGATGTAAACACACCAACATCGGTTGTCAAGCGATGGAGGGAGGACAAACACAGACATATGCACACATATATACAACAGGCTTCTTTCAGTTTCCATCTACCAAATCCACTCACAAGGCCTTGGTTGGCCCAAGGCTATAGTAGAAGATACTTGCTCAAGGTGCCCTGCAGTGGGACTGAACCTGGAACTATGTGGTTGGGAAGCAAGCTTCTTACCACACAGCCACTCCTGTGCCAATCAGTTGAGGTTTTTTTTTTTCTTATCTTTAATCTCTCAATATTTTTCATTCTAGGGAGAGTTTGACTTTGTGAGTTGTGATTCAGTCGGTTATGCAGAAAATCGCCATGAGCCTTTGCCTACCAAACCTGGAATGGTGGCACGTTTGATGGAGCTGAAGAAACGCCGACAATATATTGCAAGTGGTAAGATATATTTTATGTGTCATTTGTCATTCAATGTAAGTAGTGAATCTGATTTAATCAGAGATCTGTTGGCCTACCCTTACATATAATCTCCATCATAATCATTATACTTACTGTTGCTTACCATACTAGCATGGGCTGGACAGTTTGACAGGATGCAAAGAGCAGGAGGACCATGTCTTGTTCAAACATCTGTTTTAGTAGAGATTGTTTTTCTGGATACATTATTACATGATACAACTACTAAAGAGATTGTCTCTGCTCAAGTCACTGACCATTTTACAGAGTGTAAAGGGTCCTTTTTCTGTCACAACAGTACAACTAACATCACCTTGTAACTTTGTAAGACTAACCCTTTAACATTTAAATCGGCCACATCCAGCTTAAATATTTTGTCTATTTTATGTTCAACCCAGCCAAATCTGATCTCTCACACCTACCCTACAATGTCATTCTGAAAATGCAATCACATTAATGAACTCTCAAAACTATGAGGTGATACCTAATTAATTCAAAACAATGTGAATAAATAAGCTTTACATTTGACAGAAAATCTGAATACTAAAGGGTTAAAGAATTGTCTCATTCCTGACAAGGATGAAGAATAGGGAAGAGAGAGAGAGAGAAAGAAAGAGTGTGTGTGTGCATGTGGTGTCTTTAGATGCAGTATTGTGGGAAATTAAAGTACAAGAGGAACAGATTTGTTGTTGCGAGAGAGGGTAGTAGTGAAAGGAATAAAGTTTTCCCAGACACCCATATCATCTCACACTTTGTTTATTACAGGGGCCTGTAATGCTTGTAACGTCTCATTTTCTTCCATTCTGAAAAGAAGAGTAAGTATTATGTTTCTCAAATATCTAATTAAATTTTAAAATAAATTTAGATATATCGGTTGCCATGCATTCAGTGAGACTTACTCAGGCGGTAGTGTGTGACTGGATACTCTTCCTGTTGACAATTGTTTTTCTTGCAAGTTATCTTTATACCACAGCTCTTCTTAACACAGTGTCATTGTTGAGCTATGGGATCTGTTGTTTAGAAGACATGTAAACAAGCATAACAACTTTTTCTTAATATATGTCAATATGAAGACATGTTGAAACAGCACAAGCAAATACACATACACACGTTTATATGGCATCTTTATCGACATCATCATGTTGCATCTACTTTCTATGCTCTTATGGGTTGGGTGATTTGATAGGTTCCAACAGCTTGGAGGGCCATGTCTTATGAAATGTCTATTTCTCAGGCTGGATTTTCTTCCTAACGTCAACCAATGTATCCAGTGTGTGTTGGATACATTTTCTCAAGGCACCAACCCTGTATGTTTATCTTTGACTTTGTATTTGCAAAGAATATAAATGTGAGAAATTAGTTCTCTTTGAACAAATTTGAGCAAGTTCCCGATATATTCTGCCATGGTATTAGAAATACAGTGAACGTTAATTGTCCCATTGGAAATGTATGACTCTTGCAATATAAATTAAAATCTCACACCTCGACTGACATAAATCAGTTACAATGACAAGGGTTTCTGTTAATCTGATCATCAGAACAGCCTGCTTATGAAATTAACATGCAAGTGGCTGATATGTGTACCCTTAACGTAGTTCTCAGATTTATGTACCTTTAACATAGCTCTCGGGGAGATTCAGCATGAGACAGGCTGGCCCTTTGAAATACAGGTACTATTCATTTTTGCCAACTGAGTAGACTGAAGCAACATAAAATAAAGTGTCTTGCCCAAGGACACAATGTGCTGCCGGTATTTGAACTCACAACCTTACAATCATCAGCCGAATCCCCTAACCACTACGCCACATGCCTGCCTGCTTCAATACATGCAATTATCCAAACACACACACTATTCACTGAAACATTGGCTCCTAATTTTCAACAGTCTACTGTTACTTGTATGTACTCTTATCCTGTTTATAATTCAGTGAAATTAATGTTTACAGTTAATCACACACTGAATATTTACACTGTTTTGTCTATTTCAAACTAATAGCTTTCTACTTTCATTCATTTCCAGTACTACTGTCGTCACTGTGGTAACCACTTCTGTGCTAAATGTTGTGCTCAAAAAGTACCCAAGTCCTTATTTGGAGCTACAGGTGGGTGATTTTTTTCCAGTTACATCCTTAGTTATGACATACTGATATTTCAGCATCCTTTAATGTCCTGGTAGACTGACTGATCTCTTGATTTAGGAATCAAATAATTATTTTATACTTTAGCTCACTTTATCAACATAACACTTCTCAAAAAAAAAAAAAATAATAACACTGTCTTTCTCACTTCCATCTTCTGTTCAGAAGGCAATTAATTGTCTCATCACTGTGCATCTTCTTCCTTTACACAAAGGCATTCAGTCAATGCACATTTCAATGTAGCAAGTTACTTAATCCATTAATGACAGCATATCTTTCTAGATAGGATTTTCTACATATATCACTCCAGGACAGCCTTTATATTCTACCCCAACTGTCTCTTCTGGCTTTTCGCTATATTAAGGAAGAGGAGCAGCATTCATAACCTTTGTAGGTACTTACAGACAAATGAGATTTGAGGCAGTTGATACTCAGTTTGAATTTTTTCAAAGGGGACAAGAGATGCAAGGCAGGCACATCAGGTGAGTCAGCATAGAAGTATCCAGCTTGCTAATTCAGTGCAGCAGGGTCCATTATAGTCAGAGTAAAAGGGATGTGTAAATGAAACAGTACATCTGTGAGCTGCTTCTAACAGATGAACTTCAAAGAACAGAAAAGAAATACTTTGAGCCAGAATAACTAGCAGTCGAGGTCATGGATAAGGGCAGCTTCTATGTAAAGCATAGGCAGCACCTTTTAGTAAAATCAGTTGATATATATATAATGTTGTCTGGACAGTAGGGATGTGTAATTTCAGGTGATGGGTAGAGGTAAGATCATACCAGATTCTTTGGATCTTGGTATAAATGTGAAAAAATTGTACAGCAACTAATGATGTCATTAAAAATATAAATTAAATCCTATAACAACTACAGCTGTGTGTGTGTGTGTGTGTGTGTGTGTGTGTATACACACACATAAGTTTTACTATTTCACTCTTCAACAATTTATTGATCTTAAAACTATATCTCCCCTACTTCCTATTCTATCACTTCCTAAATAATCTCTCTAGAACTTTGAACTTGCTGCCACCTAAACTTGCTTGTACTCTCTCTCTCTCTTCCTTCTATTGTCTCACTTATTAAACCCAAATTATTACACTTTATTGAAATTTTCACTGAAGAACAGCAACTCTAGAATTTTCTACATACTTTTAATTCTGCTACTGACATTGAAGGCATATGGCTCAGCGGTTAGAGCGTCAGGCTCACAATCATGAGGTAGTAAGTTCGAATCCTGGACCAAGCTGTATGTTGTGTTCTTGAGCAAGACACTTTATTTCACATTGCTCCAGTTCACTGAGCTGTAGAAATGAGTTGTGATGTCACGGGTGCCAAGTTGTATTGGCCTTTACCTTTCCCTTGGATAACATCAGTGATGTGGAGAGGGGAGGCTGGTATGCATGGGCGACAGCTGGTCTTCCATACACAACCTTGCCCGGACTTGTGCCTCGGAAGGTAACTTTCTAGGTGCAATCCCATGGTCAGTCATGACTGAAGGGGGTCTTTACTCTTTACTGACATTGAAGAGTTCAGCTTGGATATTAATTTTTTAAATCTAGCCCAACAGTCTAAAAGAACCTTGAGATCATCATCATCGTTGAACGCCCATCTTCCATGCATGTATAGGTAAGATGGTTGACAGGAACCGGCCAGGTAGAAGACTATCCTAGGCTACTGTGTCTGTTTTGGCAGGGTTTTTACGGCTGGATGCCCTTCCTAACACCAACCACTCCACAGAGTGGTCTCAGTGCTTTATGTAGCACGAGCACAGGCAAGGTCAGTTTTGGCATGATTTTTACAGCTGGATGCCCTTCCAAATGTCCACCACTTTACAATGTGGACTGGATGCTTTTTATGTGGAACCAGCACTGGCAGGGTCACCAAATAACTTGCAAGACAAGAAATTTTGAAAGGGGCGGGGGAATTGGAGGAGGGGATCTTGTGTCATCTGATAAAAGGTTAGTGTGACAGAGAAATAGAGAGGCAGAAACAGGTGTCTTGCTATAGCAAGAGGGAGAGGAAGAGAGAGGTACAAGAAAGTGGACAGAAACAGGTGTGCTGATGTAAAGGAGATACTTGGTTACCTAGCCAGAGGGAAGAGCAATGGAAAGAGAGAGAGAGTGGGAAGCAGCAAAAGTGCAAGAGAGAGCAGGAGAGAGAGATGGTGATGAAGTGCCAGGGTATACTCACTAGTAACAAGAATCGGAGCATAGATGTGATCGTAGAGTAAAGAAAAGAAAGATAAATGGTGACAATTGCTTCAAGAGCTCATAATATATGTGGTCAGGTATTGCCAAGAAGGCACAAGTAGGGAGTGGGGATTGCAGTGACTGGCGAAAGCTAGGTATAAAGATGGTGGTGGGGGGAGTGAGCAGGGTAGTGAGGGCAGGGAAGAGGAGTGGGAGTTGATCATAGTGTATGAAGAGGAAATGTGAGGAAGAGAAAGCTGCAGTTTGGTTTCTTGAGGTAGGGTGTGTGAAAAGTTTGTTACATGTGGGTGGAACACAACAATTCTACAACTCAGTTTTGCTGATGTGGGCGGGTCTTTTCTTGAACCTCATATCACCAAACATCTTGATTCATTGCTATTTCCTCTGTGAGCCCTAACATTCTGAGATGTTCAAAGCATCCAGATTAAATAATAAAGTGTTAATTCTCTCATTGCATGACTTCTTAGAACCATAATAGTTCAGTAATTAATCAATCAATTGAACAGTTAATGTAGAATAATTATATATAAAATGATTTCTCTATTTTTAATTTCAGCTCCTTCAGCTCAAACTGAGACTGTTCTAGTGTGTAATACTTGCTACAATATGCTCATGAAGAAAGAAGATAAAGAAAAACCAAGCTGAATAACTGTTTGGTGACAGCTAGTCATCTGAACTACACACTTTAAGAGCATCAAACACTCCGAGAGAAAACTGTGCTGTCCTAGACTTCTCCTCAGCCAGACCACAACACCTGCTGCTACAAGCGACACTCACTGTTCTGACAAGAGTATGGACATCAGTATTATTTCAAAGAAGCAGAAAACAATCATACTTTCAATTTCCTTCTATTCTTTTCAGTATGGTTTTTCTAATTGTTAAAGTTTTAACTTTAGAGATTCACACATTATTTTTAGTTTTGTGAGTACCCAGTTTGAAAGGAATGGTCCCAGAGGAATTTAGATCATGTTTCAAAACTTAGTGAGAGGAATTTTTTAAGTTAAAGAAAAAACAGTATTTCTCCTTTATTTTGAGAGTAGTATGAAAGCAAAACCTAATTTATTTTAAATAACCCTTCCCAACCTATATATGCATCCAGTTTTTGCTTCAGTGCCAATGTAGTTACTCTTTCATAAAGAGTTTTATCTTCAGTGTGAAGAATGTTTGCAGTTGGCTAAAATAAAAAGAGATGGGTTATGATTGTTCTATGTGTGAAGAATAGGTTTGAATTGCATAACTATACAAATTGCATTTGCTTATATTTGAAGTAGGAGTAACTATTTCATTGATGGAACTGATTAACATAACTCTGTTAATTGAATATTTGATTTGGTTTCTTCCGCTCAATTACTATTTTAGTAAACTTCCATAAAGTATTAGTCATAAATAAAGGAAAACCTTATAACTATTGTCATAATAGATAACAGTAGATTGGAAATGCTACAAAAGAAATTCAATATTCAGAGAAACTTAGACATAATCCCAGCTGTTGACCTACAATGAATTACCTTTCTGTAGTTCTGCAGCAAAAAGTTATATTTAGTTATTAAGTTGTACCAGAGACAGTTAACACAACACTTCATTTTTCTGACATACAAAATACATTTATCCTACATTATTACATTGTGTATGGCACAAGTGAATCCAAAATCTTAATCTTTATTGCTTTGACAGCTAATAATTTTGCTACTTAGTAACAAAAATTCAAATCATTATCATCAACAATGTCTTTATCTAGCTGTGGTCAAATTTGCCTTTCATCCCAGCCTCTCTTATTTAACATATGCTATTATATTGCTATACTGTCATCTCATCTGTAGAGTCCTATTGCTAATGTGAGAAACCATTCTCATTTTAGCCTTATTGCATTAATGCTTCAATGTTTGGATTTATTTGTGCTCTATACTCATAACATTTATGAGATCATTTTATCAGTGATTTGTCATGTTACTTTTGTCTTGTTCTTTCAAACAAGATCTGAAAATATGAGTGAAAAGTTTCCACTATCTCAGTCACGCAACCATTTAATAATGGATAAATTACAATTTTAAATAAATCTCGTTGAGCTTACAGCAATTTTATTAAAGGCAGGGTATATAGCAGATTTCAATAGAACTCAGTATGCGAAATAGGATCATTTTGCATAGCTTAAATTCTACAATTGAAAAGTTTAAATTTAAATGTAACTTCTATATTAACAAAGGTCTACAGTTACTAACTAAAGTATATTTCTCTGTTCCCCACCTCAAGAAATCGTAATGTAAACTTTAAGTATCCCACTAAATTAAGACAGAATTGTTAGTGTGCCAGAATTCTCCTGGCTTTATGTTCTGAGTTTAAATTCCACCAAGATTAACTTTGCTTTTCATCCTTCCAGGGTTGATAAAATAAGTACCAGTGGAGCACTGGGGTCAATGTGATTGACTAGGGCATACTTGACAGAGAACATTTTCTTTCCAAACAATGAATAATCAAATAGAATTAGTTGGTGAGTGAATCATGGAAAATGCTTTTTACTGATGAATCATTATGATGATGGTGAAATAGGGATTGATTTCATATATATATGTATATATATATATATATATATATGAGCCGGGGCTAAACTACCTAAAGAATGTTTAGTGATGTACATTCAAGCCATAATAAATTTGATATTTAAGGATGAACCCTTTCTTTTAGACTTGCCAACTAGTTTATAAATTATTGTGGAATATGAACACTTTCAATATGAAAGTATTGGGTTTATATTATCAGCTTAACAAAGAATGTGTTGGTAATTCTGTTTCTAGGGTTACAAGTCCGTCCTGTATAACCATTAAATTCTTCTAAGCCAACAAAAAGAAAAACAAATTGCTTTATTAAAGTGTATAAGTTATAACCAAATCTTCCAGGTCTTCAACATAATATTTTAAATATACAAAGTGTTTCAGAGATTTTTAATTCAATTATTCACTATCAGCAACAAGTATTTTTCAAAGTCTTATTTATCAAAACATGTTTTGAGAGGAGGCTGTACAATACATCTAATCCCCTCTTCAGCATCGTTCTCATTTTCTTCTTACATTGTTGACCTTTCCATAGGAGAAAGTTGACATTAACATTTCATTCTTGATGGGACCATCTCTAACGAAGCAAAACTGAATTGAAATATTTAAGTTTTCTACCACTCCCTACATCAAGCATCACACAAAATCCTTTACCAAGAATTGCTTTTATCTAGTCTTATTAAAATTATGTTGATACTGATAATAAGAAACATGTTTCTAATGTAAAAAACAATCATTCGGTGTTCAAATGGATTCATTTTGTCTTGGTTTCCTTTTTTTAATGGTCTCAGACTTAATGTGAATTCATTTTATCATGTGACTGGAATGAATTAGAAATATTTCCAAGGAGTTGACTCTTACACAAAAGCTACTGCAATTTTGTGTTCCAGGACTGAAACTTAAAAGTAATTTTTTTTTTTTTTAATCAAAATCCTCATCACTCAATTGGAGTATAGTCAATTTGTTTAATTTCTGGAAAACATTATCTCTAATTTTCAAGGACCATGATTGCAGAAAAAACAAACAAAAAGGAAAAAAAATACAAATTTGATCTGTCTTCCTTCTTGCTATAAACAAATCTTTAACTGAACAAATGACTGCAACATGTTTCTGTGTTTGATGTTGCTCTTTGTGGTGGCTGGTGATAACAAGTAGTCACAATTTTTTTTATTTACAATGTGCAACCACATTAGATTGTTGATATTGTGCTGTTATTTTGAAACTCACTTGTTAAATCTATCACCAAAAAGCTACTTTCTTTTTTTTTTTTTTTTCATCTGAAATATTCTTATGTAATTTTCCCAAGACTATTGACATTGAGTATTTCACTCTATTTGCAATTGTGATAAACTGTCTTTATTATGTAAATAATAATAATAGAAAGTTTTATATAGCTCTGAGCATCTTTAAACATTATATTGGATTTGTTTTTATTTTATTCCTTATTTTTTACATTGTTTATCATTTCATTCATACCCAGCCACTAACTTGTCTTTTAATTATAGAAGTATTCAAATTACACAGCATTAGGATTACAGCTAGCTTGTGAGAATTAATACATACCTACATGTCTTGCTGCAAACACTGTTCCTTAATAACTTTCTAATACCCATTTAGTTCCTTTCAAATTTCAGTCCATCATTTTAAAGCCTTTTGTAGTTGTAGCTATTTAAAATTATTCTGCCAACAGGTGCCATCAATTTGTAAGTGATCTGCACTTTTGTATGCAGCAGTCATTCTCCATATGCCTGAACCAATGCAGTCTCCTCTCTTACACCTAATTCTGCTTACAAATTTTTTCTTCTTAAGTTTTCAAGCACACTAACACTGAATATCCATTGTAGAATACAAACTTTTCTTTCCAATCTTCATAAATTATCTGAATTCAAAGCCCATATCGTGTTACTGTGCTACATTGCAGTTCTAATACAAGCATCATACAATCTGCCCTTAACTCTAAGGAAAAAAAACACTTGACGCCAACATTGGTAATGGCTCTCTTAACTTTTTCAAACCTGTTATCCTGTTTACAGAACAACCAACTAATTATGTTTCTTGGCTAATAGTTGCTCTATATTTTAGAGATGAGGAATTCTATACATTATTTACATTGGATGGATGTATCCTCATCTTGTCTGTTGTTACCACAACATTTTGGCTGATTTACTCGCCAGCCTTCATCAGGTGTCCTGGTAGAATTTTGAACCCAACTCTGGGTTCTCATTCCTAAGGTATTTTCTTTTGCTGATATTATTTATTCAAGGCACTACCTGGAATTGAACTTGGAATCTTGGTTAGTAACCTGTGCTCTTGACCATTATGCTATATGTGCATGGGCATATAGCGTAATGGCTACTAATCCCAAGATTCCAAGTTCAATACCAGGCAGTGCCTTGAATAAATAACATAAAAAAAAAATACCTTAGGAATGAGAACCCATGGTTGGGTTCAAAATTCTACCAGGACACCTGATGAAGGTTGGCGAGTAAATCAGCTGAAACATGGTAACAAATAATGAGGAAACATATCCGTCCAATGTAAGTTATAAAAGTTAACAACTATCAAGCCAACTGAGTATTTAACTGGATCTATTTCCAGTGTGATCATATGCATTGCTCCAGTGTGTTGTCACATGAAGCCTAATTCCTCTGTTAATCTAATCAATGATTCCACCCCACTACACATCATGTGTTTATTGAGTACTGGATATGATGTTTCTGAGCCCTGACTTCTTTCTTACTTACTAAAACCTTAGTCTCTCCAAAATTTACTTTGAAGCCTTTCAAATCTAAGTTTAGTTCGCATGCCTGGAATCCCTAACCCCAATAAGGGTTCAGTTGTGAGAACATGATAATTAACATATAAGAGGAGTTGCTATGGCCAGATGGTCGTAAACACCTTCAGTGTGTGCGCGTGTGTTGGGTTTAGTCCCGCTGCATAACACTTAAGGCTCTGTGCTGAGCAGTTTTATGAGTAGATGGCAACTGGAAGAAGCCCATCATGAGTGTGTATAAGTCTTTGTGTCTATCCCTGCAATCACTTGACAAATGGTATTGGTTCATTTATGTTCCTGTAACTTTGCAGTTCAGCAAAAGAGACCAATAGAATAAGTACCAGACTTCCCCTAGTATGGTCAAAGTCCAATGAATGAAACAAGTAAAAGAAAAAAACATGTATCAGCATCATTTTCATAATTACTTCCTAAACATTACAGGGGTCAAACAAAAGTATGTTTGATCAGAAAGCCTTCTGGTTGCTACTCACTTTCTACACTTGTTTCCAAATGAGGTAATAACCTCCCAGTCTAAAAACAACAGGTAAGTGTGGAGATAAACAACAAGATAGGAATGAGCCTTTTGCTCAAAGATTGCACATGTCCTGATATACTCAGAAGCCTGATGTACTTTTACAATTGAATGCAAGCAAATGACACCATCAAGGAAGCCATTGTTTACAGCCATCAATGAGGGGAGGTATGTACTTATGCAAACACACATACATATGCATATGACAAGCTTCTCTCAGTTTCCATCCACTTGCAAGGCTTTACTCATTGTGGACTATAGTAGAAAACCTGTCCAAGTTAACATACAGTGGCACTAAGCCTGGAAGCAGGTGGTTGGGAAACAAACTTTACTACACAGCCACATATCAGGTATACTTAGCAGAGAGAGAAGGAGGGAGTTAACCAATGTTCTGTGGCAAGACGATCAGAGGCTTCAGGTGTTTTGGATCATGAAAGCATGTAAAATAAAAAAAAAAAAATCATACCATGGAAGGAGAGAAGTGTGTTTGCATGGATGATGGCTCACTTGCAGTTAGTGATTCTGCAAAGAAGGAGGTTTGGAAGTGCCACAGAAAGGTTGCTAAATGTAGAGAATGCATGGGAGGAGAGGAGCCAACTATCTGAATCGACAGTAGCTTAGATAAAGCAATTCAAGATAGGAAGACAGGGGAAAACCCTCTGGCCCATCAGGAATCACCACTGATATGCTTGAAATATCTGGCAGTGTAGGATATAGCCTAGTCACTTTGTATACTTAATCAGGTTGTCCACAAGGGAGTTATATCCAATGATTGGTGTAGCAGCATTATAGTCAACTGCTACAAAGGTGATGCCCTAAACAAATAATTATAGTGTCAAATTGCTTGACCAGATGATGAAAGTTACAGAAAGAGCCATATCTCAATTAATTAGGAGGAGAGTTAGTGTAGATGAGATGCTGTTTGGATTTGTGCCAGGTAGAAGCACCACCGATGCTATCTTCCTGGTGAGGCAACAGCAGAAGTACTTTGCCAAAACTAAACTTCTATATCTGGCTTTTGTTAACATTGCAAAAGCCTTTGAAAGGGTCCTCTGCTCCTTTATTTGGTGGGCAATGCAGAAGCTAGGAATAGATGAATGGTTGGTGAGAGCTGCAAAGGCCATGTACAGAGATGCTGTCAGTAAGGTGAAAGTTGCCAATAAGTAGAGCAACAAATTTAGTGTACAAGTAAGTGTCTACCAGGGATCTATTTCTAGTCCCCTCATGTTTATCATAGTCCTCCAAGCTATAGCTGAGGAATTTAAGACTGGTTGCCCTTGGGAGCTCCTTTATACCAATGACCTTACTCTTATTGCTGAATCGCTACCAGAACTAGAGAAGAAATTTCAGATATGGAAGCAAAGACTGGAATCAAAGGGCCTTAGAGTTAATTTAGCAAAGACCAAAGTCCTGATTAGTAGGAAAACAGACAAATCACAGATCCCTTCAGGGAGATGGTCCTGCTTGATATGTAGAAAAGTATCAGGAGAAACTTCAGAAACTCAGTACAAGCTGTGGACACATAAGAGGTGCTGTGGTATCACTGGAAGATTAACAGAGAAAGTAGTCTTTACATGTGACAGATGTGCAGGTACATTAAACACCAGGAATGTACAAAAAATAGACTCCCTCAAATGTCGGGAAGATCCTAAGAAGTAATAGACAGTTTCTGTTACTTAGGTGACCAAGGTAGTTGTGGTGGAGGTTGTTCTGAAAGCATAGCTGCTAGAATAAGAATAGGCTGGCAAAATTCAGAGAGCTCCTACCTCTGTTAGTAATGAAGGACCTTTCCCTCAGAGTGAAAGGCAGATTGTATGATGCATATGTATGAACAGCTATGCTACATGACTGAAGATCATCATCATTCAACGCCTGCTTTCCATGCTGGCATGGGTTAGACAGTTTGACTGAAAACTGGTAAGCTGCACCAGGTTCCGATCTGATTTGACAAGGTTTCTACAGCTGGATGCCCTTCTTAATGCCAACCACTCCAAAGTTGTAGCGGGTGTTTTGACGTGACACCAGCATTGTCCACAACTACAATCATGCTCGAAGGATATGCGAAGGCTTGAAAGAAATGAAGCCAGTATACTCTGCTGGATGGGTAATGTCAGAGTGCATATATGGACAGAGTGTGATTTGAGAGAAAAACTGGGAGTATGAGGCATCAGATGGTGTGTGCAAGAAAGAAGACTGTGCTGCTATGGTCATGTAATGCATATGAATGAAGACAGTTGCATCAAGAAGTGCCAATCTTTCTAATTGTGGAGGGAACGCGTTGAAGGGGTAGATCCAAGAAGATGTGGGATGAAGTAGTGAGAAAGGATCTTCAGACATTGGGCCTCACAAAGGGGATGACAGGGGACCAAGACTCCTGGTGGTTTGCACACTTCAGAAGACACATCAAGCTATGTAAAAGTATGGTTGTCCTTGCATATAGGCATGTCCCCTGCATCCCTCCCCAACTGAGCATTCCTAATCTTGTAGGCTGATGGGTGCCGGTGCTGCATAAAAGCATCCAGTATACTCTGTAAAGTGGTTGGCGTTAGAAAGGATATCCAGCCATAGAAACCATCCAAAACAAACATGGAGTCTGGCCAGCACCTGTCTAACCATCCATCTCATGAAAAATGGATGTTAAATGATGATATATAATGCACAGGTGTGGCTGTGTGATAAGAAGCTTATTTCCCAACCACATGGTTCAGTCCCACTGCATGGCACTTTGGGCAAGTGTCTTCTACTACAGCCTTGGGTTGACCAAAGCCTTACAAGTGGATTTGGTGGATGGAAACTGAAGGAAGCCCGTCATGTGTGTGTATATATATATATATATATATATATATATATGTGTGTGTCTGTCCACCAACACTGCTTGACAACTGGTGTTGGTGTGTTTATGTCCCTGTAACTTAGCAGTTTGGCAAAAGGAACCAATAGAATAAGTACTAGGCTTTAAAAATAAGTCCTGGGGTCAATTCGTTTCACTAAAACTCTTCAGGGCATGTGCACAGTCAAATGACTGAAACAAGTCAAGGATGGATATATATGTGTGTATATATATATATATATATAGAGAGAGAGAGAGGAAAAATTGAAAATGGAGACAAATGCTCAAAATGCTATTAATCATTTATATTCTCATATCATCGACATGTTTTGATGGATGCATTAAAAATCCTTGTCTCAGTTATCAATTTTTCTTATTTTCTCCTAAATATGTCTCGCTTTTCCCCGGAATCAAATCCCACTCAAGTGTAACCATTGTTTCCTGGGACACTTAAGCAACATTTAGCTACCTTGTAATTATTCCCTTGGATCTTTCCTATAAATTATATATATATATATATATATATATATAGGTAAGTATGTATGTGTATGAGTGTACTTCATCATTGTTACTTTTTTACATCCACTTTTCCATGTACACATGGATTGGACAGGTCCCATCTAACACAGCTTCTAGATATTTGTTGCATTCTTTCAATACATCCCGACTGAAGTTCAATAACCCAAAATCAACCATTGGGCCTATTTGTTCCTTCCTCTAGCACCATTTCCTTTCTCTTGTATTTCTGAGAACGTCTTTACTCATTTCTTTTTCCATATGCAACACATCTGTGTCAATGCATTTTGTCTTTCAATTCATCACTTCCACATCCTTCTTACACACAAATGTTGCATACCCTTACTTTATTTCACTCTGACCTTCACACATCTTGTGCTTAGTCCCCACATCTCATTATCATACAGCATCACACTTCATACATAAGCAACATTCAGTCTACCTTTCATTAAAAAGAAGACTCCTCTTGTTACCATTAGAAGCAATAGCTCCATGAACTTTTGCCAGCCTCCTCTTGTTCTGGCTCCCAGAGCACCCACCTCCATGGCTGATTAGGTTGTCTCGTTAACAAGTTTTGGAAAGCTCAGGTAGAGCACCATCTGAAACAAGCCTTTAGAATCCAGTATCTCCAGAATTCTTTCTGGTGAGATAGGATTACACATGTAAAGACCCTCCATCAAATCAACTCCAGCAACATTTAGTCCACACCACATAAACATCAACTCAGCTGAAACACTGTGTGGATGTGATTTGCATCTCTCTCATGGGAACCTCTACGGCCAGCTGCACCATGGTCAGCACATGGTTGGTGAATTAAAGAAGCAGTTCAGAGATTTTGAAGAGTTTCTAATGGAAAATAATTCATGTAAAATAACTTTTCATTAAAGGTGTATGTAACTGTGAGGTACAACAGTTATAACTAAAAAGACTAATCAGTTTGTAGAATGGTATGAGAAGAGAAAATGGAGAAGGCATTGCCCCAGTTAACGAGGGAGATGTGTTGGAACATCCACTCCCACACACAGGGCTCACACTTGTGGATGGCAGGGATGAAGTCCAGGTGCCAAGAATGTCAGAGATCTCCACTGTCACAGGCTCATCTACAAATCTGGCAGAGAACAGCTGATACTTTGAATTTGCCCTTCTTGGCCTGATAAGCAGTGAAGCCTGTGCTGCCAGCCAAAGAAAGTGTTGCAGCATGTGGCATCCCAGATGAAGTGGGGGCTATCACTGTGGAACAGGAAAGTAGTCATGCAGTCTGGCCTTTTACTATCCCCTCAGCCCAGCCCAGCTAACTTGAGCTGGGAAGACTAACTTGCAGCATTTAGACTATGCTTTATGATTTCATTGAAAGCAGCATGGTGTAGAAGGCAGCTACCACTATAATGGCATGACAATCAAAGATTACCTGAATATGCCTTTGAAGAGATGCAACATCAACATTTCAAGAATAGGAGATATTGTTACTTGTGTTCAAGTAGTCTTGGTGATCTTGAGGAAATTGAAAATATGGATAAGAAACATACTCAGTATTGCTAGAAGGGAGAAAAGGTGTATGCTTGCAGAGTAATCTCTGAGCTCTCTAATGAAACGTTTATATGCTTCATCTGCAACTAAAGCTGCACATCAAGTATTGGGATGTAGTCATCAAAGGATCTACAAATGAAAAAGATGATGGTTATCATCAGATTCAGTGGACAACCATAAAGCAAAGAAGTGGGCGCATGTACATGTGCTTAGATAAGAGATACAAAGTTAATGAATGACAGTATTTGTTGACAATAAGGAGTGATGTGAAGTGGAAATGAAGTAGAGAGAGGACATCCAAGAAACCCACTTTCTTTAACACATAAAATTGTAGTAAAGAAGTAGTAAGAAACACTTGAGGAATGGTTTTCATTTATTCATATCTTTAAGTACAAGTTAGTATCTTACCTACCTAAATGTAAAATTAAATGTTACTTTGAATATGAAACTTAGTTCAGATCTTAGAGACTTAACCTCCATTCCATTTAGTAGGTGTTTTTTATAAACCCTGTCAATGGAGGAGGTCCAACTGGCATACCAGTCGTTTGAGGACCTGTAGTGGGGGGTATCATTGATGGAGTTGTTGAAGGTGGACCCATGGGTGGAGGAAGATTTGTTGAAGGTAAACTCATGGGTATATGAGATAACACAGGAGCAGTTGTAGGAGGTGCAATGGAAGGAGTAGAAGTTGAAGGAGGACCCATGGGGAGAGGACCAACTGAAGGAGGTCCCATTGGAGGAGGGCCTGTTGAAGGAGGTCCCATGGGAGGAAGGCTTGTTGAAGGTCTCATGGGGGGAGGTCCCATAGGAGGAGGGCCAGTTGAAGGAGGTCCCATAGGGGGAGGGCCAGTTGAAGGAGGTCCCATAGGGGGAGGGCCAGTTGAAGGAGATCCCATAGGGGGAGGACCAACTGAAGGCCTCATAGATGGAGGGCCTGTTGGAGGTGGTCCCATGGGGGGAGGACCAATTGAAGGATGTCCCTTTGGGGGAGGGCCAGTAGGAGGTCCCATAGGGGAAAATACACCAAAATGATGTGATGTGTTTGCAGTGGCTTGAGCTTGAGAGCTAACAGGACTTGAATATTCTCGTCTTTTAGAATTTAATTGTGGATCTGAGTAGGAAGATGCTTGGAGAGGAGTTGAAGGTGAAGTAAGAGGAACAGTTGAGGAAGGAGGTGAAACTGTACTTCGGTTCATTGAATCTGGCCAATTCGTCTGAGGATAAATTCCTATTATTGAGTACAACTCCTTAAGTATAAGCAGCACTGTGTCTTCAGATTCCCTGTAAACAAAAAAAAAACAAACTGGATAGACATGGGTTCACAGCAGACTTAATCATAAGTGTTGTTTACACTGGTATTAGCTTTTCTGAATCAAATTGCATTATGGTGTTCTACCACTATCTTCTCTAGCAAGGCATGAAAGCCAAAATGTTTTAATGTCATTAAGTCTGTGATGTTCATGTCTTTCCTATGAACAGTGGTGACAAATGAGACTTCCAGATAGGGTCTTTCTGTTACCAGTGTAATCTCAAAACTAATACCATAGCTGGCATATATTCTTGAATACTTTACCTTCTATACATATCATTTTAACATCCACTTTTCTTATGCTTGCATCAGTTGGACAAAGTTTTATTGAGGCAGTTTTTCTACAACTAGATGCCCTTCCTGTAGCCAACCTTCTCAGGTTTCCAAGCAAGGTAACATTGTAACATTTTTCTCATAGCCAGACATTTTCACAGAATACTCAAAATGAAAGACACTGTGTGACAGTAACATTCATTTATAACCATCATGTGATGTTAAGACTAGGCGACACAAATACACATGGTTGGGAAGCTGTATTCTTAACCATAGCCATGTCTGTGCAGACATGTATATTTATATATGGTACAATTTTTGCAATTACTTGCTACATTGTGCTTACTGGGTAGTCTACAGTTCACATTCTGCTCTTCTTGTTAAAGATATTGAATTCAATGTTCTTGTCCCTGCAGCAATTATTAGTCTGTTAGTTTGTAGTAAATATTAAGCTGAAAATCTGCAGATATAACAATCACCAACCAAGGCACTGCACCAATGTATCAACTACATGGAGATTGGCAACAAGACACTATATTAATGTACCTTCCTTTGAATCATTGCATGAAGACAAAGTCATCTATGATACCCTTACAACTCAATCAGTTTCAAGATATAATTATTAAATTCATTAGAAGTCAAGATGTAAGTCAGAAACAACACTAAATTAGTACAAATACTGTATGGTTAATGACTTACCAATAGCAGCCATGACTAGTCAGTGCAAATAAATAATCGTTGAAGCTTTCAATAGGTTTCTCCTGTAAGACATAGTCAATTCTGCGTCCTTCATTTAACAGACCCATGCTGATTTCCTCATCATGACTAGAAGCAATGGCTGAAAAATTTTTGAAAGAAGATATAGAAAGAAAATTTCAATGAATATAATCTTCAAACAGAAAACTTGATATATTTTAAACATATATAATCAAATAAATCTATCAGACTACTGAAGTAATCATTAAAGTAAATCAGTTTCTATTTGGAGATCAATTCCTACACCCACCAGTTAACCAAGGTATTTTATTTTTCAGCAACCACAAAAATTGAAGTCTTAACTGTAAAACACAGAAGTATCCTAAATTATTTAGCTACTTGTCAATAGTAGATGCTACCGTAAACTAATTTTCCTTTTAGTTTAGCTGTGTAGAGGTGACAAACTGAAAAAACTATTTCAACTGATCCATCAAATCTACTCAATGGATACTAAAGAGATCTGTTTATATATTACAATATTAGTTTATATTTTTACTTTTGTTATGGCATAGTCTGGCGGATTTTCTGCAGTTATGATCTTTACAGATCAATGTAGCTTCAACACCAACACTTGCAGGGAAAATGTTATTGTGAAGGGAATTTTAGAGGATTGACATTTTGAGGATGAAGGAATAGGAAAAGTAGCCAGCGCAGAAGCTATACAATGAGGGACAAGAGGAAAGGCAAAAGCAAGGAAACTTAAAAAAAATATAGTCTCAGTAGTTGTGGAGATAATGAAACAAAGACTATTAATTCGAAA
The DNA here is from genome assembly GCF_001194135.2 of Octopus bimaculoides. Taxonomy (NCBI): domain Eukaryota; kingdom Metazoa; phylum Mollusca; class Cephalopoda; order Octopoda; family Octopodidae; genus Octopus; species Octopus bimaculoides. The sequence continues at coordinate 27,516,701 of NC_068998.1, forward strand.
GTGAAATATAAAGTAGGTTTTTTTTTGTTTTTTGTTTTGTTTTCCCAGAAAATCTGTCCACTTACATGCAGTTTCACAAGATTCATCATCAGTGACAACTAACTGATTAATAACCTCACTCATTTCTTTTTCTACATGTTGCTCCAGTGTTTGGTTTGAAGTGTGAGCTCGTGCAAATTCATTGATTGAATTCCAGGTACTCTTCAGAGAATCCAGAAATCTTTGCTTCAGATCAGAACCAACTCGGCTGAGACTTTCTCGCAATTCTGAAATTAAAAGAGACAAAATATCATTCCCCATTCAATGTTTTGATACTTATTAACAACCTTTTTGGATTGATGCTTAAATGCATCTTTGTTTATTATTATTAAATACCAGGGATTAGCTATGTAGTACTTCATATAAATCAGAAAAATCATCTTTACTACTAAATAAAGATGAGGGTGGTGGTAAAATAGCAAGGCAGTGTTTTGTTTCATCTTACATTCTTAATTCATATCTGACCATTCATAATTCTAGGGTCAATAAAATAAGTACAAGGTCTCAATTCAATATACTCTTTCACATTCCCCTTGTAAAAAATAGCAAGATATATTTATTATTATTATTATTATCAACAGTGGTGAATTAGCAGAAACTGTACACTCATGTAGTAATTAGTTATAACTCTTTATGTTCTGTGTTCAAATCGCATAAAGTCAACTTTATCATCCCTCTGGTGTTGATAAAAAAGTACAGATAATAATTGATTATATTTCTCTCCAAAAATTGGCTTTGTAAATGAAAACTGTTTCTATTATTACTAGAATATTTGTCCTGAGCTTGTCTTAACAGTGATTCAAGTACACTAACATACAAAACCTTCATATTAGTTTCCACACTAATTTACTAATAAATAATAAACAATCTTTCAACACATTAAACTGTCAACATTCTACACATGAAGTAGAAAAAAACCTTTTATATACTGAATTCTCAAATTTCCAACAAAATCACATAAATTCAATGTACTACAGATATAAAATCACATAAATTCAATTCACCCCAAACAAAGCATTAAGATCATATAGCATCGTCACATATTCTTTATTGTGCCCTACTCAATTTACATAATTTCCATCAAATATACATGGATTCTGATAAATGTGATCTTAATACAACCACAGAAGGGAGCAAATCCAGCATCTAGTGGGAACATGTCTCCCAGATTCCTACAGCAGTCAAAGCAGAAAGAGTGAGGTATATATCATCATCATTGTTTTAACATCCACTTTTCCATGCTTGTATAGGTCAGATGGAATTTATCGAGGCAGATTTTCTATGACCAGCTGCCGTTCCTGTAGCCAACCTTCACCTGCTTCCAAATAAAGTAATATTTCCCTATGACCAGACAGGTTTTCACAGAATACTAGAAATGAAGGACAGCACTTGCATGGTTATGGCTCTTGTTTACAACCTTCATGTGATATCAAGGCAAGGAGACACACACAAACACACACACATTCTTTTGTCCTTTTATTTGTTTCAATCATTTGACTGGCCATGCTGGAGCACCACCTTGAAGGGTTTTAGTTGAGCAAATCAACCCCAGAACTTATTTCTATTGATCTCTTTTGCCAAACCACTAGGTTACGGTGACATAAATACACCAACACTGGTTAACAAGCAGTGGGCGGGG
>NC_068998.1:27518517-27526481 GCF_001194135.2 Octopus bimaculoides
AAGACACACACACATTAACAAGCTTCTTTTAGTTTCCGTCTACCAAATCCACTTGCAAGGCTTTGAAGAAGACACTTACCCAAGGTGTCACACAAGCGGGACTGAACCCGGAACCATGTTGTTGGGAAGCAAGCTTCTTACCACACAGCCATGCCTAGGCTCCTTTTAATTTCCATCTACCAAATCCACTCACAAGGCTTTGGTTAGCCCAGGGATATAGTAGAAGACACTCGCTCAAGGTATCACACAGTGGGACTGAACCCAGAACCATGTGATTGGGAAGCAAACTTCTTGTCACACATCTATGTATCTATGCATAAAGTTTCAGCTGATTAACCCTTTAGCATTCAGATTACTCTCTCAAATGTAATGTTTGTTTTTTCACATTGTTTTAAATTAATCTTGTAGCTTCAAAGTTTCGGTGATGTGATTGTTTACTTTAAGAATGATATTGTAGGGCAGATGTTAGAGGCTGGATGTGGCTGGTTTGAACATAAAACAAGTAGAATATTTGGGCCAGATATGAGTCAGTTTAAATGCTAAAGGGTTTAAGATGCACATACATTGTATACATATTTCTTGTTTCCCCCAAGATAAAAACCTACAACTGTCTGGGTAACAGTGTCCAGTGAATGCTTTATAGTGTGTGCAATATTGTTACTTAGTCCCAGAGGAAGCCTTTGTTCAAAGGCATTACAGTCAGGACCATTCCGTCTCTTTTCAGACATTGCATCACATTATTCAATTAATCCTTTTAAGACAGCAGGATAGAGCAGCTGCATAGATTTCTTGTTGGCTTGTGTTATCTTTTATCTGTTTCAATCATTAAATTGCGGCCATGCTGGGGCACTACCTTAAAGAACTTTTAGTCAAGTGAATTGACCCCAGTACTTATTTTTTGTAAGCTTGGGACATAAACAAACCAACTCCAGTTGTCAAGCAGTGGTAGGGGACAAACAGACACAAAGACATACACATACAACAGGCTTCTTTTAATTTTCATCCACAAAATCCACCCACAGGGCTCTGGTCAGCTCGAGGCTATGGTAGGTGCCATACAGTGGGACTGAACCTGGAACCACGTGGTTGGGAAGCAAGTTTCTTACCATCCAGCCATGCCTGTGCCTTATGCTTGTAATATATTTCTAATTCTAGACATGTGCTTTACTTATAATATAAAAACAGAAAATAAAGATGAGGGAAACAGCAATTAAGACTCACCTAAATGAAGACGTTTTCGGCCTTTATGATGTGGTATTAGTACTGGTTTGTGGTTACTAGCTTGGGCATTCACAAGTGGCTCAATACGATAGGCCTACAACATGTAAACATAATATATTGAGATGTTGAGCTCTAATCAGAATATACTCTCACATCACAAATTCTACATTACACTTGAAATAGATTATGTAATTCCATGTTATTATATGAAATTGGTCATGGTTTCAAGAGGAAATTATTTTACTGTCGACTGTTTGTCTAATCATTTAATACTCAACTAAAAAGTAGTGAAGATTTGTTTTAAAGACAGATTGAATTATATGCATGACTATGTATTTAACTGACCCTACAGAGGAATCTCATCTGTTGATATTAATATCAACATTCATTTGTGTATATACTTAGAGTTGGACAGCTACATCTATATACGGTACGGTGAATTACCATGCTTATATCATGCATTTTTTTAAATTTTAACATTCAAAATAATTTTAATGAGTAGGTAATTGTTTCTGCTGACTAATACTAATTACACATCGTTGGTTTGATAGCTAAATGCGGTATTATTTTCTTCTATATATAATGACAGAAATTTAGCAAAATCAAGTTCTTTAACCAACAAACAAGTGGAAGTATAGTCATTCCACTTGCCAATGTTGCATGAAAATATCCAAAACAAAACTCCCTACTGTCATTAAAATAATTGCTGTGATTTCAAATTCTAAGTTTTAGACTTCCATATCAATAATAAAGATGGCAGTTAATACAGGATAATTTTCAAGATTACTTTGCAATAAATTTTTGATGTTTGCAACAAGTTAATGGTAAAATGCCAAAATAACTTACCACAGAATCAAACTGGAGATACAGCCAAAAGAAGATGCAAAGAAAGTATAAAAAGTTATCAGAATGGTTTCAATACATTTAAATTATTTAAAATAAAAATTAAAAAAATTACAGAAAGCTAAAACAAAAGACTTAATACATTTACTGATAATCTGTTACACAAAAGAACCAAGATAAACAATATTATTTATGAACTTGTTAACAATATGTGTTGTCTTTGATGTAAATGTGTTAGTAATAATAACACTATTAAACTGTTTTAATAAGTCATAATACTAAGTGAATTTCAAAATAGCTTATAACCTATTTATATACTGCCTAGCAGTATATAAATTTATATACTGCCTAGCAGTTTTACTTGCAACATATATACAACAAAACAGGTATCAGTGACAGTGCAGAAAACAGCTCCAAACTTAAAGGAAACTATAATTATATTTGTTCAGAATTCTTTCATATGGACATAAACAAACTACAAATGGTAATGTCAGCTTTTAAAAGCATATTTCATTAAATAAGTATCTTTTTAATAACATTTAAGATAAGATAGGTTGATGTCATCATCATCATCATCATTTAACGTCCACTTTCCATGGTGGCATGGGTTGGATAGTCTGACAGGAGCTAGCTGAGCAGAAGACTGCACCAAGCTTCAGTGTCTGTTTTGGCATGCCTTTTATAGCTGGATGCCCTTCCTAACACCAAGCACCTTGCAGTTGTTGTTTTTTCGAGTTCTACATCTGCTATAGAACAAGAGAGAGAGAGAGAGATCTTCAAATTGCATCCATGCAGACAGGCTCCAACAACAGAATGCTATTTAACAAGAAAAAAGATTTGGTTTGCAATAACTTACCGGATGGAAAATGTTGAAGACTCTGGAACATGTGGGAAGGCAGAATTCTTCTCCTACTTTTTCTACCCCACGTACAGCTAGAAATACTCCAATAGGAGAGCCTAAAGCAAAGAAGCTAACAGGATGAAAGAGTAACTGTGGATATTCCACAAAGGGTTGTCCAGTTCCAGCCACACCCATCAAATAGTCAACAGAAATCGATGTCTCACATTTTAGCAATCTAAGAGAGAAAAATAAAGAATTGTACAAAACCATGAAAATTAACACTAAAAGATGCTTTTTACTTCTTTTATAAATACTTTTCCATTTTAAGAAGAGCATTGTAGCTCACTTGAAGCGTTATAGTACCAAAGGAAAAGAAAAGGGGAAATAAGAATGCAGAAAGTTTTACAAAAACCTTTATATTCCAGGCACAAAGGCCCATTGTCAGAAGAAAGCAGTCTTGGAAATGTCCTGCTACACTGATTCCTTTACCTTATTCAAACTCCTAGGTTTTAGGTTAACAGCACTAGCAGCAACTCTCCAACTGTTGGTTGATGCAATGTATAGTCATGTGGTGGTGGTGGTGGTGGCATATATTATGATGCTGGTTGCAATCACCATGTTTATAGAGGAGCCACTGGCTCAACTCCAATTGGCTGTTAATTTTGGGATTGAGACAGTGGATCAATATAGCTTCTTTTATGTGTAGATTTCCAGTCACATCAACTAACAGCGGGTGCGTTGCCTACACCAGCAGTCGGAGGTTTGCTTACACCAACAGTTGAAGAGTGGCTGCTACTGCTGCTAACCTAATGCCAAGGAATTTGAATAAGGTAACAGAATCGGTGTGACTGGACATTTCTCAGACTGCTTTCGTCTGAGGATGGGCCTTAGTGCCTGAAATATAAAAGATTTTGTAAAATTTTCTGCATTGTTAGAAGCTTTCTTACTTCCCCTTTTCTTTCCCTTTTAAATTGTGTTAGGTGAGAGTCATTTCCTAGGATTATTGAAGTGAGCCAAATAAATTTAAAGACCATTAAATAGTACGTGTGTGTTTTAGTCACAGCCTGGACCATGGAACATTTTATAGTTATTCAAAACAGAAAAAGCAAAAGCAACAAGCCCACTGTCAGGAGGCCTTCTTTCTGCTTCAAAGTGCTTATAATGTCTAATATTATCCATCTAAAACAGCCAATTTATTTATTTCATTATACAGACTATTTTGCATATGTTCATTTCCTTCCCATCTTGACATTTATGATAGCTTTTTTCCCTCTACTTTCTCTAGTTTCAAGTTCTGCTCATTGACGAATTGAACAGATTTGTACGCAAAAACTGAAGTCAACTTGGTCACTTGTCTAAGCAATAGGAACCTCACAAAATTTCAAGGAAAACTCACTTTGTTTTTAAATTTGTTTCTGCTTCTTTCAGTTTCTCTTCCTCTTTTCTTTTCTTCTCAGCTTCTATCTTCTGCTTCATGGCAGCCTCTTCTTCTTGCTATACAAATGACACATTAAACAATTATTAATAATACTAAACAAAATAAAATTTTTACTATATCTTCAATCAGAAGAATAACTATTTCTAGATTTTTCCTGACTGTTTGAAAATTTATGAATTCAAGACAAATGATTTTAAGTGTCCTTAAAATGGTACAAACAACTATTTCATATATTGTACATAACACATCTGTCTCTACAAAGTCTGAGTTACATGCTTGTGATGGAAATATACTTTAATCATGAACAGCTGTTAACTCTGTACAAAATTTAGTAAAATACTGTTTTCACCAGTTTCATAGATTCAGTCCACTTTGCTGATATAGTGGTAGTTGATCATGCACAACCCTTTCAACATGGACATATCACATTGGTCTATTTTGGGATCATATTGCACACAAAACTATGATGTTATTTGCTGCATGGAGTGAAGTGTGACAATTCGGGCATGTTGTATCTATTTTAATATCCAGACTGCTCTTGCATGATTGGAGATTTTGGTGGTGTCTGTACACTGACATTCACTAAGGAAACATGTACACTGGACCTAGTGTGACTATTGATATTGCAGTTGTGAATCTTGTAAACCTGTTCACTTTGGCTAGAAGAGGTTAGTGTTATTGATTTGTTTAGATATTTCAAGGTTATCACCCTGTAATGTACAAGTTATATAGACAGCAGTAATAGACTGTGTTCTTTATATATCTATGTGGTTTTTAGATTTAATATTAGGCTTTTGTTGTAGAGAAAGGAGGTGTTGGGAAGGGGTGCATATGCACATACATGCAACCTATATGAGGTGGAGAACATTTCTGAAGTATTTCACATTTTTTTTAATGTTTCTGAAAGAGATAGGAAGGAAGCTAAAGCAAGATTAGAATATTTCATAGACAACATTTCTCACAACATATAATGATCTTTAGTTTCAATATCCTCTACATGTAAGGTAAAGGTTACAGATAAGCTGTAAAACTATTATTTTATATGTATGCAGAATGTTGCTTCCTTTAAGTATGTAGCATAAAATGATGGATTTTGTTGTTGTTAAGTCAGGTGATGGGGAATTCTTCCCATCAACCTACTCATTTCTTTGGAAACAAACCACAATGTAAACTACCACCTCCTTCATCATTATGACATTTCATGGTGATGATTACCAGTACAGCTTCCATAAATCCATTCTGTCTTCTTTGTTACTTACCAGTGACCTTTGATGCTAAAGAACTTTAGTAAATTCTTTAAACACGTCTAATATAGGAATGTACTCTCTAAATATGCACCTATGGGCTTCACCTCTTACACAAGTCACGCTATTACTTTTCAACAATCTCTATCCTGATTCAACCCTATGACTAATCCCTTTTCTCTACCCACTTCTTTGCCATACACCACCATCCTCCTCTCTTACCATCTCTCATCCCTTTGCCTAGAGGATCATCACCCACTCTCTCTTCTGGTCTCCCTCAGCTATAGGGGCCTTGCAAGATACAAGAGCATTAAGAGCATTATCACTGGTGCCAACAAACAAAAAGCTCCCAGTACAATCTGCAAAGTGGTTGGAATTAAGAAAGGGATCGAGTTAATAGAAACTACACAAAAGTAGACATTAGTGCATGACACAGGCCTCCAACTCATCATCAGACCCTGTCTAACCATCCAACCGTTACCAGTGTGGAAACTGAATGCTAGATGATGATGATCATCAGCAGTAGTATTGATAGTCAGTACTTGACAACATTATTAGATAACACACCTTGACACTCAAAATTCATGAAGCATTCTAAATCTTTTAATTGATACAGGCATGGTGTAAGGAAGGTCAAAACAAACTATGGAACCTGGTGAAGCCCCTGGCTTTGCCAGTTCCTGTAGAGCCATTCAACCCATGCCAGCATGGAAAACGGATGTTAAATGATGATGATGATGTGTTTAAGAAGTTCACTTCACAATTACATAGTTTTGAATATGATTCCATTGCAAGGCACTTTGGGCATGTCTCCATTGCAAAGCACTTTTTCAGAGCCTCAAACTGACTTGGATGGAATTTATGACATGGAACCTGTGTGAAAGAGTGTTCTTTTTTGGTGTGAGACAATCTGTCATCTAGTTCACTACCATCACCTAAGCCTTGGGTGTCCATTTTGAAGCAAGCATTCAGGGAAGGTCCCTGGATTGAGGATAACTTCCATCCACCTATTTTGCAGATCCAGACTATGCCATGCAAAAAAATGAAATATTTGATACTGCAATTCCTTATATCTGACCTGTTTTAATTCTGTCATCAACTTCTGAAGTTTCTTTCGTGGTCCCATAGGTAAACCAAGACATTTCAAATCCTCGTCAGTACACATACTCTAGAAAATACACAAAAAATTATATTATTTAGAAAATAGTTTCATCCAATTGTTCAATCATTTCATTAAAAAAAAAATCAAAGTATTCTTGGAATAAATGAGCTAAATAGTTTCAGATTCATATTTACTTTTACTCAGTTTATATATTATATATAGCATATATACCCTAATAAGTTTTTATATAACATATACCCCACCCCCAACAACTTACATTATATGTACACAACAATTTTTTTTTTCTAATATAACATATACTCAGCAAATTATCTGTGGTCAACAAGTTCTTAATATGTGACCCTTGATGCTCTTATATTCATTTATGTTCTATAGTGTAAAGTGATAATTAGCGGGAATCCTGAGTTACCTCCACCGCAGTTTCACCTTATCTTCCTTTCCAATTGAAACCCACTTCAGAAGCACCAAAAAATGATAAATAGCTTTAAACAGGATACTGCCACTCTGACATCAATTACTTAACTGCTGAAGAATATTTAATTTCCTAAATTAAAGCCAACTAATTTTATTTTGGTCTTATTCCTAAATGCTTTGGTTAATTTTAAATTTTAATCAGCCTTTCTTTGGACATAATTATCTATATATATAAAAATGAGAATGTGTGTCTGCCTGTCTGAATCCCTAAAACTCGAGAGCTACGCAACCAATTTCATTCAAATTTTACAGATGCCTTACTTAGGGCTCCAGTTGTGTTTTAGTAAAAAAAAAATTTTAACTTCTTGCAGAGTTCGAGCCCACAGCAACATAATATTTCCTCCACTATTTAAGTATTACGTGTCAGAAGTGAAACAAATACACCCATGCCAAATAATTTCACTTTAAAAATGAAACTATTCTACTGACTGAAACAATCACATTCCGATACTGTGAGTGAGTGAGTGTGAGAGAGAGAGAGAGAGAGAGAGAGAGAGAGAGAGAGAGAGAGAGATGTATATGTATACATATAGATGTATATGTACACGTTATTCCACTAACTGAAACAATCACATTTCGATACTTTCAGAGAGAGAGAAAGAGATGTATATGTATACATATATATGTACACGTATATGCATAGATATATATATATATAGATAGATATAGATCTATATGCATACATGTATATGTATACACATGTGTAGATGTATATATATATATAGATGTACATGCAATATGTACACATATATATACATGCATACAGATATCTATACATAT
>NC_068998.1:27526987-27536168 GCF_001194135.2 Octopus bimaculoides
GTTGCAGACCTCCTTTGGGTCTTTTTATTATCACTACGACACACATAGTCCCCAGTTGGTAACATTGATTTCAAGGCCCTCCTAGATGAGAGACTGGCATTCCACTTAATGTCTATGTTCCATGCTGGCATGGATTGGAGAGTTATTAATGTAGAAATATAGTATCGTAGCTACTAACAGTTGAGGGTTGCGTAGTCTAGACGGCGTTTTTAGATTTCATTATTCTCTTTAACCCGGGCAAAGCCGGGTATTTCTGCTAGTATAAGAATAAAAAGAGCCAATGAAAGAGTCTCTATGTGATTGTTGAGTTAGCTAGAAAACAACATCCAAATTTCTCTCAAATTACAACGCTTTGCAATCTTAGAAAAAGAACACATTAGATAATACAGTTTTAGATATACTGCAGCTGGATAAAAAGCTGGATTGATCAAGGCTGTAATGCTTTTGATTAACAGTCTACTCTATTGGGGTTAAACAACACACAAACCCCCACACAACTTTACCACTGTTCCTATACTCATTACTCAATATGCTTTTTGTTGTTTTACATTTTCTGAGTTCAAATTCAATCAAAATCAATAGTTTACAGTAGGTGTAGCATATATTTCTCAAACCAGTAGAATTCACAGAAAATAATTTTTGAAATCTAAATTAATTGTCTGGCACTAACTGTATCAGTTATAACAGACCAATCATTAGTAAACTACTGATCCTTCAGTGTTTTGTTTCAATGCTGTATTGTATTGCAGAATATGTCTTTAGAGTTTATGCAACACTATATGTAGAAAGAGATGTAAATACCTTCTCTGTATATACAAAAATGTCATGGACAGGAAAAGAAAAATCAACCAGATTAGTTTTAATCTTGTGTTGAGATTTCTTTAGGGAATGAGTAACCTTTGTAACTATCCATGGAGACCCGGCATATAAATTCACTATTACTAAGGAGCTTCGGCAAATGGGATAGACCAGTTGCATCTTTTATCTTTTACTTGTTTCAGTCATTAAACAGTGGCCATGTGTTTATAGATTTTTTTAGTCAACACTATATGTATAGACATATGCAAACACCTGTATATAGAATATCTCCATTCACAAAGATATTATATACATAAGACAAGGTATTTACTTGTCTATAGAGTGCTGGTCAAAATCTATAGACTTACCTTGCAACAGAGTATGGTATAAGTCTATAGTTGTTCTAGAATAAAATTAGTAATTGTAGTTTGTCACATCAACATAACATGTAATGTTACTATATGTAAACTAATAAGTATTAAAGTTCATTTCAATACAACTAAAACAAAATACTTTTTTTAAATAAGAAAATGAAAATCTCACCAATGCATCAATATCAATTTGTTCATTTTTAAATATTTCTATTTTATCCTGAAGTCCAGCTTTAGCCAGTAAGTCTTCAAGATTCATCTCAGTTTCTTGGTTTGTATCTTCTTCCAATGCATTTGCCTTAAAACCAAACAAAAAATTCCAGTCATGACTAATTACTTTTTAAATATTTAAATCCATGTTAACTTTTCAATAATCAAAATGGCAAACACTAAATTAAACTCAGCAATGATATCCAATCAAAATTTGCAACTAGATTTGCACTAACCATTTTTAATATTGCCCTTTCTTTTATGCAGAAGAAACATGATTTTATTCCCAAGATTTATAATTAGAATTTGGTCATAGAAAATGCAAGAGTTATTAAAAATAAATTTCATTTATTAAACAACATTTAATCCTGCTATTTCAAATGCATAAAAAATAATAACTCAAACACAAATATTCTGATCTATCTTCAGGTCACACAACATTCAAATGTAGCCTGAGCATGTTCCCATACTAATGCAAATCATTGCGTGGAAATGACTGAAATATCATGTAAGTGTAGATCCAGTTAAAATGTCAGTCAACAAATGAGTCTTTGTGGTTACCTGATCAGCTAAAAGTAGTAAACAAATCTTTAAAATACACCCTACTTGTATTAATGAATAAGGAGGATACATTAGATAAATGTAAGCCTAAATACATTATTCTTGAAAAATATTCAAACGGAATGTAATAGTTGGAATGCCTTCATTAATAGGCTAAGCTCAATCAATGCTGACTCTAGGCTAAGCAACAACACAAACTGAAAACAGTAAATATGTGAATAATGTTCATTCACTAAATATTCTTCAAACATTAATATTCATACATACAATTGGCAGCATTGAGACCAGGATTTGTTACTGGAAAGCAAAATTGTTGACTGCTCAGTCAAGCTGTGCTAAGAAGCATCATTCACTAGCAATTTTCCACAAAATTATGCCCGACCATTGTGCTGTTCATTTTTGAAGGACTGAGGGAAATATTATCTTACTTGGAAACAGCTAAAGGTCGGTGACAGCAAGAACATCCAGCTGTAGAAAATCTGCTTCAATGAACTTCATTCAACCATGCAAAAGTGTGTGTCAAAATGGTGAAACACTAAATTGTGTTCACCCTATAAATCAGTAATTCTCAAATGGGGTCCATACAGAATTTTATGGGGTCCAAGCAAAGAAAATAGCAAATTGGAGATCCACAGTATTATTTTAAGATACATGAAAAAATTCTGCTTTAGACACATATAATGCATGAAACAACTAGGTTTCTTACTCTAATGCTTAACATGTTTGCTGCCACTGAAACGGGATCTCTCAGAAACTGCTATTGGGAATCTATATAAGTGAACATGTGAAGAACAAAATAGGAATTTTGAAAGAATTAGCAATAAAACTCGTTTTTAAACACTGAATAGCTACAGGGGCTTATCAAAGTCAAAAGGGTTCATAGGTAAAAATGGTTGAGAACTACAGCTCTAAATAATGTTCATACATTAAAACATTGCTGTGTGGGAGCATGACAGAAACACCAACATGGGAACATGCCCAGCAAATGAATCATCATTTAACCTTTCACAAAGCCCTTTCAGATTCTATGTAGCCCCAGAGTAGTTCAAACATGACAAGACTGAAATTGCAATGACTCAGTTATGGACATGGCTTTTGTTTAAATTTGGATGTCAGCTCTATATTTCTGTACCACAAAATTAATTAGGTTCACAATTATGAAATTTGTTCATTGAATCACTGTAAGGTGTTGCCTACATATATCGCCAAGAAAATTATCCTACGTAGAATAAACATCATCAAAGTGTTCATCCTATGTGGAATAAACATTGCTATCTTTTATCTGTTCCAATCATTAGATTGGCCATGCTGGGACAACAAGCCTGGTACTTATTCTATTGGTCTCTATAGCTGAACCACTAAGTTACAAAGACATAAACGCACCAATACCAGTTGTCAAGTGGTGGCGGGGGGACAAACAAAGATACAAAGACACACACACACACACACACACAGACAAATTTACACATCAGTTTCCATCTACCAAATTCATTCACAAAGCTTTGGTCAACCTAAGGTTATAGTAGAAGACACTTGCCCAAAGTGCCATGCAGTGTGATTGGGAAGCAAGCTTCTTACCACACAGCCAAGCTTGTGCCTATATTAAGCTATTTATCCTATGCGTATACAGCAGCATTAAACTGGTTTCTAGGGGGTGGTTTTACAGTCATTTTTTTTAATGACAAAATAACAAAGATGTTTACCTTGTCTACTTCTGGAACAGGAACTGGTTCAGGACTAACATCCTTGCTTTTGTCTCCTAATTTCTGATTATTTTGAGGATTGTGCTGATGCAACAACAAATCAAAAAGAATAGATGAACCTGAAATTGTAGAATATGAGACATATTAGAATTAACTGGATTAGAGTATGCAATGAATTAAATGGGAACATTATCTTCATTATAATGAGGGTATATATACTGAAGTAATGATTTCCATCTACATTCTGTTTTTAGATCTGACAAGGATCAAATATATTCTACATATATAAGTTCAATGAAATAAGTATCAGGCATAACTGTAGTTGATTCCTTAGAAATTTATAGTCTTATGCTTCTACAAAACAATTATTATTATTATTATTATTATTATTACTACTACTACTACTATTGCTATTATTGAGAGAGAGAGAAATGCATGCCATTGAGGTAACACTGGGGTACAAATGTACAAAGCCCAAGATACCCACATGACTACCCGTGTGATAAGGGTACACCAGGCACATGCATCACAACCATATGTGTGCAATATAGTGATTTCATATCAAGATAAACAGCGCATGACCTTGTTAGAATTTTCTTCAGGTCAAGTAGCCCATCCCACTCAAATGGTCCTAGAATAAGGGTTGTTTAAAGATGATGAATGAAACACCCGTTTCCAGAGGTGAATTATTCAAACCCTCAAAGAATTCCTCTCAACACATGGCTATGATGCCTCCCCACTACTCCTGCTCAAGATCAAAAATGCACATAACGTCAGCCACTAAGGGACATGCTCGACTGGTGAAGGTCAAGCGACAAGCAAATCTGTGGTATTGAGCAGAATATTTGCTGTAGACCATCTTTTATACCAAGACAAAACATGTACATGATAACACTTCCAATTAGCTAAGATCAGAAGCCATGAGAGCCACTGCCTGGTACTGCATCCAGGCATTTATCATCATCATCATCATTATTACTATTAAGAATGGCAGTGAGCTGGCAGAATTATTAGCACACTGAGCAGAATGCTCAGTCGTACTTCACCTGTCTTTATGTTCAATTTCTACCAAGATCAACTTTGCATTCATCCTTTTGGGATCAATAAATTAAGTACTAGTCAAGTACTGGGGTCGATATGATCGACTTACCCACTCCCCACAAATTTCACGACTTGTGCCTAAAGTATAAAGGATTATTATTATTATTATTATTATTATTATCATTATTATTAAGGTGGCAAGCTGGTAGAATTGTTAGCATGCTGGGTAAAATGCTTAGTGGCATTTTGTCTGTCTTTGTGTTCTAAGTTCGAATGCCAGTGAGCTTGACTTTGCCTTTCATTCTTCCGGGGTCGATAAAATAAGTACTAGCTGAGCATTGGGGTCAATGCAATCAACTAGACACCCTCCCCTGAACTTGCTGGCTTGAGCCAAAATTTGAAATCATCCTTATTATTATAATTATATACATTATTAATATATAGGTATTAGAAACATTACATAAAATATTTCAGTATTACCAACATTACATACAATATATTGGTTTTACATACAATTATATTGATAGAATATTTCTGTAATGATTAACAAGTAGTTAAAATGTTCTTTCTTCTTAATCCTATGTGTCACAGGCACATAAATCACATACCGAAGGATTATATCAACTGTTGTCTCACAAGTTGAGAGACAACAGAACTGTTGTTGATGTAATACAAAAACTTGACATGAAGAAATGAGGTTGTTATTGTAAAGTTAATAGAACACTAACCTAAACTATGCCCAGATACTGACACAGTTCCTTTGAAAGTAGGGTTTCTCAATAAAAATAATTCATAGAGACGATTAATTTCAGAACCAACAGTATCACACATTGTCTGTAGAAAAGAAAGAGAAAAAAAAAATCACATTTTATGATGACAAGATCTAGTTGGATACTTTGAACCCCATTATTTTATCATGCCACACACTTTAATCCTTTTGTAAATATGTTAACCCTTTTGTTACCATACTTCTGTTGAACTACATTGCATTTGGTTTAATTAATTTTGAAAATAATAAAGAATTTTGTAAAGTATAGATGGCAGGGGAAATGCGGTGGGACAACTACTCTGACTCATGGGGCTTGCACTTGCAGATAGCCACCACCACCCCAATAGTGGTGAGCAGGGATATGGTCCAGCAGCCAAGAACGTAAGAGGCCTCCACTGCCACAGGTATAATTAATCAAACTTGTTTGATCACATTTAAACTTCAGAAAAATGTAGCAAATGTCATTATTACAAACACAAAGAAGCTGGTATTCAAACAAATTAACAAGGAATTTTAATGGGAAATTTAAATTTAGATCACTTTATATAGAAAAAGTGTATCATAACAGGGTTGGTATCAAAAGGGTTAATAAAAACAAATATAATTACACTTAACTCTCAAACAGTTACTACTACAACAAATAATCTTAGAAATATAGAAATCAGTTTGAGAGTCATTGTGAGAGTCAATGTTAAATGAAAGGGTTGTAATTCAGATTTGTGATATTAATCAGCAAAAGGAATATATTTACCTGACAGTATTTGGGACTGGTATAAAACAAAATATCTAACAATGTATCATTGATAAATTGCCGAAGCTTCTGCGTGCTTGGAAGGGTTATTGCTTTCAGTTGACTGAAGAGAAAGAAATTGAGAGTAAATGCCAGTTAAATACAAGTCAAAAAGGGGTGAAATGTTAACAGGGATAATCAGATCCAACACACTCTACCATCACCTTTTCTGTACTGCCAGTTATCGCGCGCGCGCGCGCGCGCGCACGCACACGCACACGCACACACTCTCTCTCTCTCTCTCTCTCTCTCTCTCTCTCTCTCTCTCTCTCCAGAAATATTTGTTACTAAAATCCATCCCTCTCTCTTATTCCCCATCAATCTCTCCAACCTCGGTCACACTGCTCCAGCCACCATACTCTTGCTCCTTTCACCCACTCATCCTGGTTCTTCTATCATCTCTCTCTCTTTTATTCACATTGCCTAGAAGGAATAGAAACACTGCTGAGTACTAGCTGGGACTACAGTAGGAATAATCAGCAATCACCTGAAGTCATGATTTGCTGGAATATTACCCATACGATCAACAAAATCTGACCAATCACACCTTCACATGGAATAGACTCCAGTGATGATTCCAATTTTTGGTGCGCTTCCTTCTGAGCCTACCAATCAGTATAAATTTGACATGCCATAACTAGAGAGCATTGACAGAGATGATAGGAGATGGCCAACAGATATGATGGGCAACAGCTGACAACACAAAAGCAATGAACAGTCAGAAGACAGAAGACATTAGAAGTCAGTAGTACAGTGAGCAGCTAACTACACTTTATCTGCTGCTGCAATTACAAGAAGAATAACATTCAAAACTCTCTCAATGTTTTGTCATTTGTAGTAACAACATTTGTTTTCTGTGCATGAAAAGAATAAAATTTTGTTGATCAAAAATTGCAACAGACATCAGTGTTCTTCATACAGGACTCTTTAGTTTTGTATGTACAAGGCAACTTCAACAGGGCTGTTACCATGATAAACTGCAGCCACTACACACTGTAATGTTGCTGGTAAATGAATAGAAATAACACAAGTTCAAGAGGACCCTTTATTCTTGTCAAAGACATTTCTCTAGTGCTGATGCTATGAAGAAATGTACCCAGTATGTACTGTAAAGTGATTGGGGTCAGGAAGGGCATCAAGATGACACAGCAAAAGTGTTAAGGCTGCTCCCCCTGATGAAGAGGATTGGCTTGCAAGAGCCCTATGCCAGTGTCACATAAAAAACATTTGTGCTGGCACCATGTAAGAGTGCTTATGCTGGTGCCATGTTCCAAACCCCTAGCACACACTGTAAAGTGGTTGGCATTAGGATGGGCATTCAGCCATAGAAACCAAGCGAAATCAGACTGGAACCTGATGAAGCTCTCCGGCTTGCCAGCTCTGGTTAAAATGTCCAACTCATGCCAGCATAGAAAACAGATGATGATGATGAGGGCAGTAATTCTGAATTTGAACTAACTCAGAACATGACAACCTGTCTACTCATGCCAGTATGGAAAGCAGACATAAAAATGATAAGATAATTGCACTAAAGCCAATAAAGGAAGTTTTATAAGGTGGTTTGAGCTATGATAAATAGCAGGCAAATTTATTTCAAATTACACTCCACTCTTTTGACAAAACATATGGGATGTGTGCCTGCAAAGATGACATGATGATTAGAGCTAATCTAGAGTTAAACAACAGTAGCAACAATTAAACAAAATCACGTAGTTCATAAAGAAGCCTGTTTGAGGTTGTTCAAGCTGCAAGAACTAGCAGTCAAATCTCACTCAAAACACATTCTACTATTTTAAAAATGAAAAGTTACATTGGATAATGTCTGTCCTGATTACATTAGACATGATAAAAGATAAGGTGGCCAGACTAGAATGTCTTTGGATTTGCTCGATCAAGGAGCTAAATGACAGAAAAACCACACACTTGTTCAAAGGAGATTTACAGTAAATACATTCCAAGTGCAATATCAAAATTTAATTCAAAATCCTTGTAAAATTAGATTGTATTTAATATTACATGTACCATTAATTCAGCATTAAAAAGAAACAACCCAAGTACTTACTTATCTATGCCAGTAGCTTCACTGTGCAATGCAGAATGCCAATGAACTGGCAGATATTCAACACGACCAACATAGCCTGATCTAATGCCTTCACTGAAGTGAGATTGTAATAAGGTCTGTGAAATTGAACGGAAGTCATCAACTGAAGGGAAAAAAAAAAATGTTATCAATTCAACTGTGATTAATTAAAGTAGATATCACTTAACAAATCAACATTTTGACTGATCGTAAATACAATTAGAAATGAGAATTTAACAGCAATTTATATGGAATAACTTTACATTAAGGAGTGGAACATACAATTTTCGGTAATTCATACTGCCTCATGATCCCAGCAGACAATGGAAAAGGCATTGACCCAGAAGATGGCAGGGGAAATGCAGTGGGACAACTACTCTGACTCATGGGGCTTGCACTTGCAGGTAGCCATCACCACCCTAATAGTGGTGAGCAGGGATATGGTCCAGCAGCCAAGAACGTGAGAGGCCTCCACTACCACAGGTATAATTAATCAAACTTGATCACATTTGAACTTCAGAAAAATGTATCAAATGTCATTATTACAAACACAAAAAAATTAGTGAAGTAACTTTAAACTATAAAACAATATTACTTACCGCATTCGACAATACTGCGGAAGCGTAGATCACAAACAGGTCCAATGCCATGAACTATAAACACAAGATGATCAATTTGCCCAGTTTCACCTAAAGAGGATGTAAGAAGAAATAATTGAAACTCATAAAATTCCTTAAATAGCCTGAAAATTCAAACCTACAACACCTTGGATACAAGAGAATAAAATTTCGAAACAAAAGAAAGGAAAAAAATAAAAACAACAAGCACATCAATCTCATATATATATATATATATATA
>NC_068998.1:27537136-27545480 GCF_001194135.2 Octopus bimaculoides
GGCAGGGGAAGGAGTTTCTGGACCAGACAGCTCACATAAGTTGGAATTTCTCCATTTTGATGGGGATTTTTACCAATGTTTTTCACCAAAGTCTTCAGAATGATGAGAGGGCATCTTTTCACCTCACCCCAAAAAAAATTTGGAAAATATTTTTTGCATTCCCACAACCCCCCTCACCACCCCAGTCAGAAACGATTTTGTCCATTTTTGTTTTTTCTCACTATGCACTTAAAACCCTTGAGAGAAACATTTTCAGTTTAAAAAAAAATTGTTAATGATTTCAGAGGAAAATGAGTGATTTAAGGGAGATTTGGTTGTTGTTTCAAGCACATCCCAAAACCTGCCTCCTCGTTTCTTTCTCACTCACACATCTACTGATATTTTTCAATATTTTTCTCGGTGGGCTAGAAGAATTGTTAGCACGCCAGGCGAAATGCTTAGCAGTATTTCGTCTGCTTTACGTTCTGAGTTCAAATTCCACCGAGGTCAACTTTGCCTTTCATCCTTTCAGGGTTGATTAAATAAGTACCAGTTATGCACTGGGGTCGATGTAATCAACTTAATCCTTTTACTTGTCCTTGTTTATCCCCTCTATGTTTAGCCCCCTATGGGCAATAAAGAATATTTTTCTTCCCATAAACAAATTTTATGGAATGATAACGTCAAAGTTATACATGGGTAGTCCCAACTGAGTGAGGCCATGTTTTGTGTGAAAGAGAGAAAAACACTTAAAAACATCTTTAGTATTCATATTAATGTCAAATGTAATGCGTATTTGTTCATGTTATTTTGAATTATTCAGGTTCAAGAGAGGTGTCCACAATATTTGCTTGTAACTTAGTAAATTTTCTACATTCAGATTTGAAATTTTATCAGTAGGTGCTTTATATACCACTGGTTTATAGTTATGTAATTTTAGCTGATCTTGCTGAGTAAATTTGACTTTTATGGGCAGGTAAATTTAATTAACAGGCGTAAAAGCATTAACATTATGAATAAACACTAAAATTGATATTCTTAATGCATCTTACTTGTTTGATTTGTTACTAAAATTATCCCAGATGGCAACCGACAAAAATTTTGTCACTTTTCAAGATGAGGTACATGAATTTGAATTAATTAAGATGCAGATATAATCGGTACAAGATTTTCTTTTTTTTTTTGGTAAATATTTCATACCTCGGTGTGGAATAACTTTTTCCACAGTTTTTTTTGGGGTGCATTCAACCTATCTGACCTCCAAACCTGCCACAAGCCACTTTTTTTCCGGAAAAGAAAGGTGGGATGGGTGGTGGAGACATCAAAGTTTCCCACCAATGGAGTTTTGCTTTGCGGGTCTTTTTTTCTTTTCCAGGTTATTTTGCATGCTTTCAACGAATGTGACATCGAAATCACATGTAAACAGCTCCTTTTTCCAGAAAAGGAAAGGTTTGCCTGCTATTTCTAGCATGCCCTACTACAATGCAACAGCTATCTGCATTCATACCAAAATATTTACCAACTTTTTCCTTCCATTCATTTTTTCCACTGTATGGAAGTCAATATTTTCTCTGCTGACATCCACCTCAGCGAGGTCATGGATTAAGTGAAAACATATCAATCATTGTTCCCTTTTGACAGGACAAAGAAATTTCCCTCTGTCTTTGCAAGCAACAAGCAGGTGAATTTGGTTTCAAATCTAGGCAGGGCCAAACGAGGTCCTACAAGTTACTTATAATAAGTGGCGTTATTTTGGGGTTGAAAGAATGACGCATACAATATTAAATATGCTAAGACAATCTGAAAACAATAAAAAACTTTTAAGTGTTTACCAGTTTTTATGAAATTTTTGGGCTAATGAACTCGAGTTAACAGAAGCTAAATGTAACATAAGTTAATTAGTTCAATAATGATTTTCAAAGTTAACTTAAAAGTTAAATCATTAATGAAAATGTTAACTTCGTTAATTAACGGTTAACAGAATTATGCCCAGCTCTCTCTCTTTATATATACATATATATATGGAATGGTAGAAAGTAAGAAAAATATTGTTCACCATCATATACTGTAGCAAAGTCTTCAATTCCTCTTTTAACTACACGTGGTCTCATTTGTTCACCCTAAAGGGAGAAAAAAAAAAAGACAGCTTTGATAAAGTTATACAAGACAATTTCCTAAATTCTGTGAAAGTGTGTTTGTGTGTGTGAATGTTTTATGTATATAAAAATGTGAATGTAAATATATGTATGCATAAATGTGTGTGTGTGTAAATCATATATGTGCATCTGTATTCTTAAATAACTGCTTTGCTTTGTTCCTTTTCCTTTGACACAAGAGTACACTAAGCTGTTTATGTAAATAAGGTGAATTCTGATGGATTAAGCCTGTTGTTTACAGATCAATTACATTCAGCCAGTAACTTTGGGTATACCTATATTTCTAGACTAGCATTGAAGTATTTTGGTCTCTAGCCAAGGATCCCAGTAGCCACGAGTACAAATGGCAAGTCAAAACTTGATATAAATACAAACTCTTG
Organism: Octopus bimaculoides; assembly: GCF_001194135.2. Lineage (NCBI taxonomy): Eukaryota > Metazoa > Mollusca > Cephalopoda > Octopoda > Octopodidae > Octopus > Octopus bimaculoides. The sequence continues at coordinate 27,539,652 of NC_068998.1, forward strand.
GACAACTTATTGCTTGTCCATAGACATTCTCCACGTCATTTAGTTTATATCAGCTAGAGAACTAAACTTCATTGCAGGGAACATTTTTTCCCTCCTACACAGGAGTCTCTTAATTTGTTTTAGCATTGAGGCAGCTGTAACCTATTAATACTCTTCACATAAAAGCCTCCCTAACTATGTCTACCTTTGTATTGCGTACAGTGTTTATGCTTTGTTAATATATTAATTTGCTATTATTAATTTGGGTCACATCTTCAACATCACCTTGGTAACAAATAGCTTCCAAATTTCTAAGTCAGGATTCAAAACTGAATCTACATTGCCTACAAATTCTCGCCAGTTACACTAGGAAATTCATGAGAGTTAACTGTGATCTATAACCTTTACATGTCATACATGGGTCAAAGCTGATACAGAGGAAAAATCTTTCATTTAGCTTGTCCTAATTTGGTTAGAAAGGAAAAAAATAAGCAACCTCAAATCAGTTTCATCTCTTTAGTCACTCAGCCTCAGGTCAAAGAGCATCTCTGCTTCTCACTTCACATATGGCTCTCTTATTCTTACTCTCTTTAGCAGTCCTCCACAGATGAAGCTTACGTATGGAACGGGCTATATAATTAACACTAATTTGTGCACTGCAACAACTCAAAGTAGTTGTAACTTACTTTGCAATAATGATGACACAAAATAAAGGACCATCTCAACTAACAATTACTATTATTCTTCTCTCATTTATTCGGTGCATTACAACTGATCGTTATAATTCTACAAAGTTGTCATTGTTGTATTTTAAGCATCCCTGTTAAAAGAATGTGTGTGAATGTGTTTCTATGTGAATGTGTCCGTGTACTTTAAAAGTCTTAGATGTTTAAAGAAAATATACTTAAAAAACCCAGAGAAAATCAAAAGAATAGTAATCTAAATTATTTATTGTTGGAATAATGGCTGCCTTGGAAAGTTGGAATAAAGATAACTTTCACCAACCATTATCTGAATTATCTCTATTACAGTTATCAGAGACACAGATGATATATTACAGCAGTAAGTTCTCAGCAATTTAAGATAAAAATCTGCTCGTCACAGATCTCTTCACTAATATAGCTTTACGAAATATAGAGAAACCACAATTTTGTGTATTTTTCTCTTGTTTAAATATCTTGGTCTCCCACCAATGCTACGTGTATGACAGTGGGTTTACTGCAGACAGTAGCAGAGAAGCGAAGAATATTTGTACATCTGTAAATTTAGATAAATTTGTTTGCGGCAGGAAGGTAAAAATCCAGATATTTCAAGCAAAGCCCTTTGTCAGAATAAGAAATTGTTTAAAGCTTAGGTTAGCACTAAGAATATTTAAGGAAAGGAGGTCAGGAGGTCATTCCCACAGTGACAAAGTGAAGAGTTTGAGGAAGGATAGTGATGGATTAAAATAAATCTCAACGCCGACTAGAGAGGGGAGATAAACGGTGAATGGTGTGAAGTAGCCTTGTAGGTGTATAAGCACATATACACACATACTACCAAGAACACAAATGGAATTAACACAAATGGAAAAGTAAAAACTATTATTTTGATAGAAAAGGAAGTTAAAATGCATATATATTGTTGAGAGAGAATATGTGACAGTAAGTGAATGATAAACATTTTTTTTTAAAGCTTTTCAGGGGCATTGAAAAAAAATTGCATTTGAAGAACATATCTAGGGAGTAAAAAAAAGGGATAATGGGGCAAAAAAGTGTTACTAGATCAATAAAGTGTAAAGGAAGATATATTCTGAATTTAGGAGAAAGAAAGTGGGGTAATGTGTAAGATGTAAGGATTAGAAATGCATCAATATGCACATGCAGGGATCAATATGAATACTCATGAAGGTAAAAAGATGAGAAGAAGAGGAAGGGTTACATAAAAAAAGAAACCATGCCAAGTGTAAAGGTAAGTTGTTTCTTTTTATGTTTATGGAAAGGTGAGGATCCATGATATGCAGAAATTCCAGACTCAGAGAGATGATCAATGCAGTGGTGTGATGGATTGAAATGATGGGTCATGAATTTGCTTAGATGAATATCAAGAAGATGGATGTGGATACAGTCCCCAAAATATTGCCCATTTCTTTCTATATATAATGCCTGTGCCACCTAGTCTGGTATCTTGCTGGTTCATCACCAATTTATATCATGATTGTCTTTCAAATGATGAGGGTTCATAAGATAATTGTTAAAGACGTGTTGAAATCAACTAAACAATCATTTCCTCGACACAGAATTATTATTATTATTATTATTGAGTGAGAGAGCAGCACATGCCATTAAAGTGACACTGGGGTACAAATATACAAAGCCCAATACACCCATCATGACTATCAGTCTGATAAGGGTGTACACCAGGCACACGCATCACAACCATGTGTGTCTGACATGGTAATTTCATATCGAAATAAACAGTGCATAACTTTTCAGGTGGGGCCCAGATAGAATTTTCTTCAGGTTGAGTAGCCTATTCCACTCAAAATGTCCCTGAATAAGGTTTGTTTAAGGATGTTGAGCAAAACATCCATGTTTCCAAAGGTGAATTATTCAAACCCTAAAGAACTCCTCTCAACACATGGCTATGATGCTCCCCCACTACTTCTGCTTGTGATCAGAGATGCACATATCAGCCACCAAGGGACATGCTCAACTGGTTAAGTTCAAGCAACTGACAAGCAAATCTGTGGTATTGAGCAGAATATTTGCTGTAGCCCATCTTTTATACCAAGACAAAACAATGAACATAACACTTCCAATCAGTTAAGATCAAAAGCCATGAGTGCCACTGCTTGGTACTACATCAGAGCATTTATTATTATAATTATTATTATCCATCAAAGGAGTTCTAGAGGGTATTGGTGGGTCATGAAATCATAACCTCCTGCTGAGAGCTGAGGTCTGAATGCTTTCAACAACATAATCTGCTAAAAATGTTAATGGACCAGGAGGTTGTATTAAATGAAAGGCATGATGTGCCTACATTTAAAGGTAAAAAAAAAGGGGGGGGGGAGAAAGCCCTTCTACACATAAACATGACCCATTAGATAACACAGCAACAGACATGTGAAAATTCAAGGCCAAACAACAATATATGAACAGTGTCAAAAGTACCCAGGAACACAAACTTAAGAATTTAGCTTGATTTTATTTCAAAAGCAAAAATAAAGCACAGAAATAAGTGAACCTTGCAAAAGACAAAGAAGAGGCTCTGAATAGTGCCTGCCCTTTACCACTGAACTGATATTGACCTCACTAAAAATTCCTACAATGCTCCATGAGCAGTATTTATGACCCCACTGAATAAAGAAAAGCAAACATGAATAAAATAAAGCCACTTGATTATTCTTATAAATCCATAAGGTCCAATGACACAAACACATGAATGGATGATTATGGAATAATTAAAAACAAAGTAAGTCAATGTTAGACTGCTGTTCTGAGTGTACCCCATAAATTATAATCTCTTTGGCATCAGCAAATAATTTGTTTGCTGGTTGCTGTAAACAAGAGTCCATGCTGTTGTTAGATACATTGGTTTGAGAGGAAAGCTTTGATCATAGAGACATACAATGAGTTGAAACACCACAGTCTCAAAATCCCTTCACACTGATGACTTGTATGTGTCACAAACACACATTATCTAAAAGGGAGAAGATGTTCTTCATCAACAAAAAACAAAGGTGGTGAGATGGTCATGATCAAATCTGCCAGAACACACTAAGAATGAATAGATACGTTATAAATTCCAATAGATGATTGTAAGTGCTGAAAAGTAGACTATAGTTGTAGAAGGTGGAAGTGAAATAATGGCAAGTTAAGAATTTGCTGTTAGTATAATAAAATATTCATAACCAATAATAAAGAGAGGACAACTGAAAATGTTAAAAAATATAATTCATTTGTTAGGACATAACAATTTAGAGGCATACATTGCCAATTGTGAATCTTCTAGTTTAGCAACTGTAGATATTTACAAAAGACATAGAGACACTCAAACACTTGCACAAAACATGATGATTGATACCAGAATAGAGATGAAAGCATAACTGATATGAGACAAATGTTACAAAAAAATGTGCTTCTATGTCTGTTATTCAGATAAAAAATAGACAGTATTTAGAGAGCTTCATTTAATACATTAAGATAATTTTTCTATGAATACCAAAATTTTGAGAGTTAAATATCTGGTTCTAGAAAATATTACTTTTAAAATTTCATCTTTGTCAAAATTAAACAATATTAAAAGAAAAAAATATATTCTTGGCCAAAACATAATTAAAATGTTTGAGTGACTACAAAATATTCTGATCAATTATTTGGAAAATTGAAGCATTAATTAACATTAATAATTATACATGCTAGTCTTTCTAAATACCCTCTTATAATGGTGCTTTGATGTTGAAGGAAAATCATATGTTCTTGGAATATTTAGAAGTATTTTGACTATTAAAGAATAAATACTAAATGAAGCATGAGGGAACATTTAAAATGAAATAGAATAACACATGGTTAAAGCTAAATTATATTTTTTGCTGAACTTTATACACAAGATATGAGGGGTTTGGAAAAAATTCTTGCTTTAAAGATATTTGCATTGGCTAATGTAAGCTAAATTACCCAGTTATTGATGTTTGTGAGTGACCAATTAGAATTATGATTAAGTTCACATAATGCAAACAACATCAATTGCATCATATTACCTATGAACAGAGAAAGCTTTTTAGGGGTTTTAAATACAGTTAATTGTTTTATGCACTATTTCTGTGCATAAACTGTGATGTAGCCTAGAGTACAATAGTTCGATAATGAAATGAGTTTAATTAATAGGGTTAATTTTGTTTGCTAAATTGTAGACAGTGACTTTGTAAGAAAGGTTAGAGAGAGGTAATAAGAAAGGCTCTTAGGTAAATATATAATAAAGATTACTCTTATATTTGAGAAAACATCAACATAAAATGAACTGATGTGTTTCAGATGGAGATAATGACTAGCTTATACGGAGATGAACATAATAATAGGGAGATAATCATAAGAAGCCATCAGTAAAATGAAGAATGAGGATGTGAGAAACTATGATGCTGGAAAGAGTAGCATCATTCTTTGTGAAGCATCAATAGTTCATGTTTAAATATTGGTCAAGACAATTACAGCTAATTGCCTTACAATCATATATGTCATAGATTAGGAAAGGAAATTATGAATTTGCATTATGTTTCTTATTGTTTACAAGAAAGAAGTCTTGTGTTGGTTACTCTCATTTTACTAATAATTACTATCTCTTACAGCGAGTGTAATGATAGCTTCCTCTCAGTATAAGCCATTTAATTTTTACCACTAATTAAATTTCATACTGTACACAGACACAAAGATATAAGTGATATACATTTTTACAGTAATCTTTTTTTCTTACTCATCATTCCCAAGAAGGCCTATAGCCACTGAAACCATCTCTAGACTGACAGGATAGGAATAATGTGTCAGGTTAGTCACATTATTTCAGTTGAAGAAATGCATACCAACTCAAAATTCCAAGAACATATTTTATTTTTAATTCTATTAAATGAAAAAAACCTAACTGAAGGGATTGTTTTTTTCTTTTAAGGTTGATACCATGCTAAACTAAAGGGTGATTAAAATTCAAAAGGAAAACATATAAAGTTCCAAACAGTATTCACACAATTGAACAAACAGATGAAATGCACTCACCGGAAGGGAGTAGACACTCTTGAAAGAAACAAAATTAACATTATATTAGACTTATATATTCTCATAAAATAAAAGTAATAAAATCACAGTTGTTATATAT
>NC_068998.1:27545561-27546717 GCF_001194135.2 Octopus bimaculoides
ATTCCTGGTCAAAAGTCTGAATACAATGATACAAATAATGTTTATATTATAACTTATGATGCAGATAGAATGGACTTTCTAATAAGCAGATAAGATGACAAAGAATTGTGAAAGTGAAAATGTCAAAGTTATACTGCTCTATACATGGTGTGATACCTGCTTTGCTGCTAATAAAGCACCAATGCAATCAGGCATGCTTTCACCAAATTTTTGTAGTAAACTGGTGTTGTCTTCTGTGTCCAAACCTGCAGTAGCTTTTCTTTTATATCCAAAATTTATTTAGCTACAATTTTCTTTCTATATGATATCATGCATTTTCTATGGGGGTTACTATCAGCAAATGATCCAAATAGATTAATATTATTAGCTCTAAGCCAGTCTCCCATACACTTTGCAGAATAATAGAGTACCCTCACACTGAAATATAGTGCAATTAAGGATAATCCTATGAGTAGGAAACTTTTTCAAAATATCAAGTACATTTTAGAATTTGTAATTGTACCCAAGACTTTTCCAAATACAAAATTTTTCTTTTGCAAAAAAAGCACCCCTACCAATACCATAATGGAAAACACTGCTAGACTCTTGCAACTATATATTTGGGAATGTACCTTGAGTTTGATAGACAGCAAATAAAAACACCACTAGAAGCAAATTGCTTAATGGGTGTTTTGTCATTAAATATGACTAAGTTAACCCTCTTTAAACCAATTTTTATGATTCCTGCAAAATGGCAGGCAACCCTGCATGTTGTTTTGTGAGAAGTCTTGCAACAAGATTGAAGTCTTTCTAAAATTGACATCTTATTGTTTCAGTGCTGTAGTTTATTGTTATTGAAAATCATGTTTGTCTGTTACTGTCAGATGAAAAAAGGGATGCAACACAAAGATGATGACTCATGTCATAAGGTTTGCATAATCTACCAGGTGATTTATATCCAGTTGTCTGACGAAGTTGAGACAAGGCTATCTGGACAGCAGCAACAGGTACATCTAGTTGTGTAGATACCTTCCTGAACATGAGTCCACTGCCACAAAAAACAAGAATTTCAACTCTTTTTCAGATGACAATTCCATAAATTCATAAAAATTGATATATATTGCAGTGCCAGAAAGGTTGGATATATATATATATATATATATATATATATATATAT
>NC_068998.1:27546727-27559609 GCF_001194135.2 Octopus bimaculoides
TATATATATATATATACATACATACACACACACACACACACATACACACATAACAGTAGTTAAGTATGATCCAGGGATCCAAGTTAGTTAACTTCAAGTAATAGGCAGCTAGTATAGATAACAAAAAGTGGACAGTATATGATAACATTTACTAGCATTGTAGGTTACACACTCTTTCCCATATCAAAGTTTAGAGAAATTGATTAGCTGATTGTTTCTATACAATTCATGGTTTAGCAGCTAATGCTGCTAACAATGTGAATAAAAACCCCAAAATATAAGGAGTGGTAGAGGGAAAATATTGGCTACAATTTTTCATAACCCACTGACATTTAATTATGTAGGTCGTTACAAAACGAACACTCCTCAGTATAGCTAGTCTTGAGGCTGAGTCACCTCAATAAAGTTTACACTGATGCAGGAAGTAAGACAATGTAAACTTCATTGAAGTGTCTTGGCCTGAAGACTAGCTATGGTGAGGAGCATTCATTGCATAATGACTTACATAACTGAACATCAGTGAGTTATGAACTTGTATATATAATATATAAACTCAGTTACTTGCAAATATGGAACAGAGAATTAGTTTTTATCTTCATATCAAAAAACATATTTAGAAAAATACCAAACTGCATTCAGACTTTTGATAAGGATTATATATATATATATATATATATATATATATATATATATATGGGAATTTCAGGCTAGAATAATAACTATCTTTTCTGAAATAATATGTCTTAAGGAAATATTCAGCAATTACCAAATGTTACAAATTATTTTTCACACTAAATCATTTTAAGTGAATAGAGTGAGTTAAATGTTGTATAGTTAAAAAGAAATTAATTTTGGTCTAATATAAATAGCTTAACTTTACAAACAGATTTTTCTTAAGGCAATAACAAAACCAAAATAAGAAAATAATATATAAATTAGGTTTGTATTTACTATTAAATAAATACTGATATTTATGAAATCAATGTTTATTGAATATAAAAGATTTTTACATGAAATGGGAGCAAAAATAAAGTCTGTAATAGTAGCCAACATAAATAGGTAAAGTTTAGGGGAAAGTATTATGTTATTTTAATGAAAGTTGTATATTTAACCAGTTAAGCATGCCTGGAGGTGTGAATGTATCTTAGGTGAAGAGGTAAAAAGGGGAAAAATTAAGTAATATTAAACTCCAGACTGTATAAATAGAAATACACATAAGAACTTGTGTAAAATATTCAGAGTGATTACCATCTCATCTGTAGTTCTATTAGATATATCAATAGAGTTTGAAAGGTAAAGGATAAAAACTAAATTTACAACTTGATTGAAAGGACCTTGAAGGTAGAAGCTATAAGATTAGAAAGAGAAAGACTTTTAGGAAATATAATAATGAGTAGTATAATCACTGAAAAGCAAAGTTTATAGAATGTGGTAAAAGTAAATAATATAGATTTTATGTTATTGTTCATTTAGTAAGGTGCAATGTAACTAAACAGCAGTAAAAGTTAGTTTTAAATAACATTTCAGTTTTATATGAAAATGTCTTAATACTCTTTTAAATAACAACTTTAGAAAATGATAATTTAAACCTAACAGAAATAATGTGTGAAAAAACAAAAGCCCGTTAGGAGTTGCAAGAAAAAAAAAACTTAAAAAGATAGTAACAGAGTATAAAGCATAGCTAGCTGCAAAGGGTTTAAGTTTCAAATGGTATAGACAATTAAAAGTGGAGGGGAAATATGTTAACCATGAACATGTTACAAAATTGACATGAATAATGAAGGATATATTTATATAAAATGTTTAAATTTGATGAACACTGATGTTTATGAAAAATTCTACTTATGAATGTATAGGATAAGCAAAATAAAATGCCATGCAAAGAATATTAACAGTGAAATGAAATGAAACTGAATTCTCTCTGGTCAAAGAAAGAAAAGGATACAGAAACACAATCATTCTAATACATAGTCATGCAAAAGAAAGAAATTTGGGTATAAAACAGCAGCAAATGTAAAAGAAAAGTTTGAAATTTCAGTACTAATAAAATAATAATTCAAGAAGAAAATATTTAACTCTTTTTGAAACACAATGTCTGTAAAACACTTTAGTATGACTCAGCAGATATAAGATTGGAATCACTTCTAGAGAAACTACCTTAAACATACAACTATCAATATTTGATGAATGACAAAACAGGCAGCGACTAAATCTGAACAAAGGTCAATTTGCAAAGTGTAATTGTATCTCATTAGTTACAAATCTATCATACGTTGAAGTAAATTTATGAAATGATGGTAAAACTTTACTTAACTTTTTCCATATTAACAGTATTCTCTAGGCTGATTATTTCTTCAAGATTCTAAACAACCCCCAATCAATACTCTAGATGTTTCCAATTATAATAAAATGCCACTCTAATATTTTACAGTATTTAGTAAATATTCAACTGGTACTAAATCAAGACATCTATAAATAAATACAGGACATATTATTTTAGTTATAGAACTGGAAATATCTTTCATCAGTATTTGAACATTTGTAAAAATGTCAAATGAAACTATTTTGAACTTATGCCATTTTCATGATGATGATGATGATGATGACGACTGTAGCAAGTAGGAGTATCTTAACAACCAAAGAAGTATTAGAATATATATGTGTGTATATATGACTAAAAGAAGAAAGTACTTAATCTAATGTGTTCATTGCTTTTATAATTAAGGTTGCAATTTCCTCTGGTCCTATATAGGTGATGCATGTGATCAAATAGATGACTCATTAATATTAGATAACTAATAGTTCTAAAGAAACTGAAAGTCATATTCAGTTTAATTGGTCAGAGGCTCTCAGTTTGATTTGGAATTTTAGTAAAGCATTCCTTCACCAAAAAAATTTAAAAAGCTAAATATGCTTACATTTGTGGAATTTACTAATTTATAAACTTTGTTGTGTTAAATCATATTTGTTTATTTAGGCAAAAAGAAAACGAACCATATCATTGAAATAATGCACAAAAAATCTCCACTCAAAAGAAACTCTCAACAAAGAATAATGCACGATTTAAATGATGAAATAATTATTTTCAATATCAGTGAAGCCGCAATTAGAGTTTTATAGGAATTAAAAGTGTCAATTTGCATTTAATACAAGTATATTCAATCCAATTTGGAGAGGATTCAGTATGGTTACTAATTTCATTTTCATAAGTCAATACAGGAAATACTTGAAGTTAGGTTGAGATGAATAAAACCTTACAACTAGAAACTAATTCAAAAACAGAGTTTCAGTGACAATTATACGAAATAATTCTGATTACTCTTTTGTTTCAGTCATTTGACTGTGGCCATGCTGAAGCACCACCTTTTAGTCAAATAAATTGACCTCAGCACTTATTCTTTGTAAGCCCAGTACTTATTCTATTGGTCTCTTTTGCTGAACTGCTAAGTTACAGGGATGTAAACACACCAACATCGTTTGTCAGGTGATGGTGGGGGACAAACACAGACACACACACATACATATAACAGGCTTCTTTCAGTTTCCATCTACCAAATCCACCCACAAGGGTTTGATCAGCCTGAGGCTAGAGTAGAATACATTTTACCCAAGGTGCCACACAGTGGGACTGAACCCAGAGCCATGTAGTTGGTAAGCAAGCTTCTTACCACACAGTCACTTCTGCACCTGATTGTCTAATTTTCTTTTAATTTAGCTACTTGTCTAAGAGAATAATAAGTTCTAATTTAAACACAAAACCTTAATTTTGAAGGAACTGAATCAATCCAAGTTCTTCATATATACTTCAGTAACCCAAAGGATGGCAGGCAAAGCTGACTTTGGTAGAATTTGCACTCAGAACACAAAGAGCTAGAACAAATACTAGAAGACATTTAGTCCAATACTCTTACAACTATACCATTGTCTATGTTTTGGTAAAAGATCTTTAAATATTTCATCTCATTACATATCAAAGTTAAATGGTTCTTATAAAAGATTCTTTCACATAATAGTCACCAAAAATTCATTTAGAGAAATATCAAATCTATTGACACTCACACACTATATTAGGAATATAACTAGTATGAACATGATCTGAATAAGAAAAATACAAGTTAAAGCAAATACCTTAGTAGTACCATTTATAAAAAAGATTTAGCTATTTCACTACAGTAATTGTATTTCTGAATTCATTCTATTAGACAACTAATTATAAATGAATAGCAGGTAATGAAAGTAATATGATTGAGAATAATTTACCTAGTTATTTCTAATATTGCTACCATTTAATAAATATTTAAGGAAAACTTTAAAAAGTTTACATGTGGTTATGCCTGATTTTTGGTACTACTAAGTTGAAGTGATAAATCTATCTAACAGAAGCAATAGCAACATCAAACAGAATTGACAGCTAATAAGGGTGTATATCTCCATTAATTAAAAAAGAGTGTAATCTAAGAGAGAAAAGTTAGTGACACAAATTAAAGGAAAAATACTTGTGGTATCACAAGTACACACATGAATACACACAAACACACAGAACTGATATATATATATGTTGAATATAAGTGGGAGAAAAATGACACCTAGCAAGGCCAAGAGAAGCTGCAAGTGCCGAACATACCTGTAGCCCGGCATATTGGGATTCATTAGACGGGGACAACTGGAAGTGGAAATAAACTAAAGCATAAAACATAACCTAAAAAGTCAAATAAATTCTACACTCTCCTCTCTTCTTTTGGCAGTCATGGATTTTCAAACATTAACAAAAATATATGAATAGTGACAATTAAATTGGATAACTGTGTCAAAAATTACAGATTTCTAAATGTCTATGAGACACACAGACAACAATATTACATTATAGGAAATATATAAAGTAAGATGCAGTTGAAATAGAAATGAAAGATAAAAAGGAAGGTAAGATTATACATACATGTATAGTGCCCCACTCATCTGGTTGAGAGGAAGTCTGGAAATGAACTATCACATTAGGATTGTGCATGACAATGGTTTCTCCGCCAGGAAATTCAAGTTTTTTATGCCATAAATTGTTCAAAATAGCATTTTTATATTCTTCCTGAAAATACAAAGAAAAAATATCTTCTTGATCTGTTAATTGAAACACCCAATATCACTAAGTATCAGTGCACAACAGAAATTTGGAGCCCAAAAGTGTATCTAGCAATGGAGGATTCATACTTTAAATTCTTGTTCCATTGTTCAAGTCTCTGATCCATTCAGCCATCTTTGCACCAAAGACAAAAAAAAACAATGAATTAGATTTAGATAACAAACAAAACATTTCCATATTTTTGAATGTTCATTCCCATTTCTTGTTTGTTATATTCTTTTGTAAGTTATTTTAAAATATTAAATAAGTGAATCTTAAAAGAGTTGGGATAATGTATATATCCCAAAGGAAGGGAACAACACCGTCATCACAACCATCATCATTGTTTTTATGTCCACTTTCCTGTGCTTGCAGGATTCAGATGAAATTCATCAAGGCAGATTTTGTGGCCAGATGTCCTTCCTGTTGCAATCTTCATCTCTTTCCAAGTAAGGCAATATTTCCTAGTCCTTTGAATACAAACACAATGGCTGGGCATGCTTTCACAGAAGATAGCAATACTGGTTGTATGACCAATAACATTAAGTTGCAACTAGCAGATAATGTCAAGACATGGAGACATGAAAACATACACATAGATATGTGTGTGTGTGTGTGTATATATATATATATATATATATATATATATATATATATATATATACACACACACACACCATGGTTTTCTGTGAATCAATTTTGATAAAACTTTTCCCAGCTGATTTGAACACTATGGCAACACCATTGTTATGCCTTCATTATTCTGTGTAACATCCTTTCATTTTTATTTCAGATTCTTCAGTTTTGGGGTGATCCACACTAATAGCTTTTGAATGAAAATAACCTATCCAGACATTTTTTGAAGGGTAATAATACATATTAAGCATACATTGAGTTTATATTTAACAGAAAACCATAATAACATAACATTTATTGACATAATGAATTATTTAGCCACATGTGTACCTTTTCTACATGTGTACCCTTTTAGTCATGGAATCTGTCAATTTCTTAATAACAGCAGGATGGACTGCCTCTGCTGCAGCTTTGATGGTTGCCCATAAATATTTTTTAGAGGGTTGAGATCCAGAGATGCTGGCAGCCACACCATCAACCTTTTGCATTGTATGCCATAAGACCTTAGTAATGTTTGGGTGGTCCTAGCAGAGCGGAAGGAAGTGTTGTCATGCATGAATATGAGGTTCCTTAGAAGTGACAGCAGTATGTCATCTAGCCAAGACCTCCTTCAGGAGATTGAGGTAGGCGGTTGCAGTCACTTTAACCCCTCCAGGCACCCTAACTGGGCCAACTAGTTTGTCCCCAATGATAAGCCTACAACATGACTCCTCCACCCTGTTGTTGACGTAAACGTTGGTGATGCTCATCTCCAAAATAGACCCAACCATTTGCCCAACCATCAGGTCCGTCAAGGGTCACCCTGGTTTCATCAGTGAAAAGAACACACCTCATGTCTAACATCATGTACTTTTGGGCCCATTGAAGCCTTAAACTCCAATGATGGGGCGTTAAAGGAGGCAGTTTCAGGGTTTCTTACACAGAAGCCATGATCCTGAGGATGGAATTTCTGGTGGTTTTCGGTACATGAGGAAGTCTGGAGGCAGCGAAAATGGCTTTGCTTGTTTGTTCAGATTTCCCACATAACTTGTGGTCAATATTCCTTAGATCCATAGCTGTCACAGTCTTGGAAGTCCCAAAATTGAATTGTTTCTTCCTTAGCGAAGGGTCCTTCAGGAATCATCTAACCGTATCCACATAACGACCTAACTTCTCTGCAATGACATGAAGAGAGGTGCTTTTAGCACTTTCCTCGATGATGACAGACTTTTCTTCATCATTAAGGCCTTTTCCACGTCTCATTGTTCTTAGAGAAGCGAAACCCTATTAGCGTGGTTCACCCAAAAACTGAAGAATCAGAAATAAAAAAGGACGTTACACAGAATAATGAAAACATAACAATGGTGTTGCCATAGTGTACAAACCAGCTGGGAAAAGTTTTATCAAAAATGATTCACAGAAAACCGAGAAATCCTAAGTTATTAGCATGGTCTGGGTGTATACACACACAAATGGGCTTTTTTTAGTTTCTGTTTCAAAAACCCACTCAAAAGGTTTTGGTCAACTTGGGACTATAGCTGAAGATTCTTTTACAACAACATAAAATTCAGAAACGCAATTTGTAAAATAAAAATTCACCTCAAGTTTTTGAGCGAATGCTTCAGTATAAGGCACATATTTGTTGTCTCCTTCTCGCTTGTAAAACCAAGTACTTCGACGGACATGGGTATGATCTTCGTTCCAATAGACAGCTTTACGAATCCTCTGATTCACTTGAATATCATAACGGCCACCATCAGTGGCAACCACCTCACCGTCAGCACAACCTGTGGTTCAGAAATTATAAATATAATAATTACCATTTGTTGGATATACTGGGAGACAAAGATGCAGGTTGAGCTGAGAACACTTCTGAACATGTTAAAATCAAAACTCTAAAACAGTGGTTCTAAACTGGGGTCTGTATAAGATTTTGTTGTTAAAATCTATGTGCAATAAAATTGCCTTTATTTCTACAATACACAAAACATAAAAATTTTTTTTTATATAATTCCTAATAATATTTAATTATAAAAATACAGTAGGATTTTTCCATGTCCATTGAATGGTTATGGAGGCCCAGAAGAGTAAAATAGGAATTAAAAGGGTCCACAGGCAAAAAAATGGTTGAGAACCACTACTCTAAAACAACATGTAGCTAGATAATAGACATCTGAAAGTAATAGAAATTATAAAAATCCTCCAAAGAAGCATTAATATATTTACCATTCTGGAATACAGTCTCCAGCCTAATTGAATCGACAATTGAAAATGGAAACCAAACTTCACGGTTTTCAATTCTTTTGCAATAACACCAATGGGCTTGAACTGGCTGGTAAAATGAACTGTTGCAATCCACTGGTGGCTGATAATTAACAGATGTCATTTGTTGGCTCTGATGAAACATAGTGGGATCAGAGGAAGTAGATGTGTACATGGGCATTTCTCCGACTTTGGGAGGAGGACCTACTTGTGACTGTACCCTATAACTCTTTGGATGTGCAGGAGAGTAAGTTTCAACTGGTGGTGGAGCATATCGTAAAGGGCCTTTTTGTCTGTATCTGTTAGGAGTTGAAGCTGAAAATAAAATTAAAACAAAAAGAAAAAAAACTAGTCACTGAAATACTAAACAAAGTCTACAAACCTTCCTTTCTGGTGTCGGACCTAGAAATATTCTAGATTAAATAATAGTTTACTGATATTAGTGTCAAATTTTGGCACAAGGTCAGCAATTTTATGGGAGGGGGGAAATCAATTTCATTGACCCCCAGAGCTCAACTTGTACTTATTTTATTGACCCCAAAAGAATGAAAGGCAAAGTTGACCTTGGTGGAACTTGAATTTAGAACATAAGGATGAACAAAATGTTGTTAAGCATATTGCCCAGCGTGCTAACGACTCTGCCAGCTCACCACCTTAATAGTTTACTGATATTAGAATCCATATGTTTTATCTAGATTCTGTCATGGCCACAAGCAAAACAAATTAAATAATAATGAAGGGTTGTTTGCCTTTCTTAAATTACATTACCTGAGTGGTGGTAGAGTTAACTATTCATGAGAGAGATTGAAAGATTCATAATGTTGCACTGTTATGTCAGCTGTTTCATTTAAATATGAAATCCTATCTTATTATAAACTTGCTCCTGATCTATTTTTATGAACATGACACAAATTTCAACAAATGATATCAGGCAATCTTTTTTTTTTTTATTTTTTATTACAGACAGATACAAAAACAATTATTATGAAATAATTCTGAGATGTTATCCACGTAAAACAAAAATTAAGTTATGTTAACTTACTATAAGGATCATAAAAAAAAAAACAATAATTATGCAGAGAAGAAAAAGCAATATTAGTTAATGATTAATTTTTCTCACTGTCTCTGAGTTTTCTAAATAATTCTATTTTCTGCACTACTCAGAGTACTTTCTTGAAAATTTACTGAGAAATTATTTCATTATTAGTTCAACAGGTTTGTTTGATGAGGTCATAGTTTCTGTGGAACATGATCAAAATAGTCTCTCATACATGCTGACATAATCAAAATTAGCCATTGATATCATTTTCCCTTTAAATAATCATTTCCAGTTAACTTTTTAATGAGGAGCAGCATTAAGTACGAAAACATTAACTTATTATGAAATAACACTGTTATATATTTCTTAACTACAAGAATTATATGTAGTGTTTAATGCTTGCTCTAGTACTTTAAAAAAACCGTTTCATATTAGATCATATTTTGAACACACCTATAAAGAGTAAAGACCAATAACTTAAATTTCATATTCTTTAACAGGACTGAAGCCATGGTAGGGCTGTGCTTTCAAGGTTTTTCAGTCTACTATATGGATGCCAGTCCTTCTAGAACTTCTTTTATCTATTTCTATTTAGTGGATAGCTAAGTGCAGCTGAAATGTATCTCATTTTTTTGAGAGCTATCCACCTTATAAAGACTTAAATACTACAGTATACATAATATCATTGTTGCTTTTAACTCCACTCTTTCCAAGCTGGCATGGGTTGGACTAGACTTTTTCTGAAGGCAACCCTTACTGGTTTTCCAAGGAAGGTACTTTTTTCTATATGTCTTCACAAATCAAACAATTGTCAAATGTTTTGCTTATAATAGATCACAGCTGAAGTGGTGTCAATCTATCAACATAAAGACAGACAACACTCAACAGCTTCTACCAACTAAATTTTATTCAAAAAGCATTAGTCAGCCTGAAACTATAATAAACAAAAAAGCACTTGCCCTAGGAGGTGACACACAGAAAGATGGACCCCAAAACTAAGTGATTTCAAAGGCAACTTTTTAACCATTACATATATATGAGACAGGCTTCAGCATAGTTTCCATATACTAAATTTCACTTATAAGGCATTGTCAGCCTGAGGTTTAGGCAAAAGACATTTATCAAAAGTATTGCATTGGAATCAAACCCAGGATCAATACAGCCATGCCTATGCTCATATATAAAATATATATTCAAATGCTAAATGAAATTTTCATTTCTTTTTAAATGCAAGTGGTGCTAAAAAAAACACTCAAAATCAAAAACAACAAGTAAATGAATTACCATGCAAGTCATTGAACAAATGATTGTGTTATATGTTGGATTATAGGTAAATAAAAAATCTTACTAGTTTCTGGTGAACTAACTGTAAAAGGTGACATAGTTGGTGGTTTGCTCCTGTCTGATACAGAACTTGTTGTAATAGGATCGGGAGGCTTTTGAGGAACAGATGGCATATTTGGAAAAGAAGCTGATGTAAACATTACAGGAGCATCCGTCTTTGGAATGGTCTTCTGTTGTGACGTAGAAGGAAGATTGTGACCAACTTGTGAAAAAGGGTCTACACTTGCAGAATTAGATTGTTGAAACATATTAAAAGGGGTTGCTTGCTGACTGGCTGAAGAAGTGGAATTTTCTGGTACATTCTGTCCAACAAAGCTATCAGCCTCTGCCTCCTCATCTGCATTAAGAAAAATTTGAAACTTCATATAATAATGCAAAACAGGTTATTCATCACTGTGTCTTTTATTAAACTACCATCCAAATGGTTTTCTTGTTGTATGCTTTGGTAAAGAATTGGGTTGTATTCAGAGTATTTTCATTCATGGAATAGATTTCTCTTTTACTATGTTGTTCCTAGCCTTACTAATTAGAGTATTGTGGTTATTCATATTATAGTAAATAGTCTTATTTTGATTATTCCTGTTTTCTCTGTTTGTTGCCTTAATGTTCCCACTTTTATCTTAAATTATACAGTTATGGTGTATGTTGCCAGTATTTATAGGTTTGTTTACATTAATGTGGTTAGGAAGGTAGTAATTATTAAGGTTTATAAACGGAATTGGGTTGAAGTGTTTCCGGTGCATTGATAGAGAGGGAAGATTTGGAATTTCGGGTTTATGTCTACGGGGCATTGATCTAGGTGCTTACTTACAAGAATTTTTCTAGTCATAGGGTCCCGGATTTGTTGCCTGTGCACCGTAAGTCTATCCTTCAAAGTTAAGCTAGTTTGACCTATGTAGTCACCAACACACCCTTCACATTTGACAACAGAGATTAAATTCTTCGAAGCACAGGTGAAGTGATTTTTTTATGGTAAAAATTCGACCTGACTTAAATTTGGATGTTGAACCCTCTAAAAGGAAAATGCAAGTTCCGCAGTTAGGGCGGTTGCACTTTTTGACTAGTGGGGTTGTATTTTTGGTGGGTAATTTGGAGCTGGTGAGTAACTTTTTCAGGGATTGTGGTTGTCTCTTGCTTTTAATAATCTTATGTGTTTCCAGTGCCTTTTTCATTCACGGGTCCTTTATAAGGAGGGGTATGTTTTAGTGGATGATGTTGTATGCTTCCATGTTCCTTGGATGGTGTGTTGATATGCAAGATAAAGTTTTAAGTGTGTCTTACAGTGCACAGGCAACAAATCCGGGACCCCACGACTAGGAAAATTCCTGTAAGCAAGCACCTAGACCAATGCCCTGTAGACATAAACCCGAAATACTAAATCTCTCTATCAATGCACCAGAAACACTTCAACCTAATTCTGTTTAAATAAGGAAAGCATACTCATTAAAAAATATAAATCACAGCTGAATATCCTTCAGAAAGAAGGAAAAACAGTAAAGAGAAAAAGGAAAAAAGACTCAATTTCTCCACAAAAAAATAACCAGGAACAACAAACAATTTTAAAAAATCTTTAGTAACAGTCTTCCGCCTGGGTTTTGAAACTGCAACTCCAACTCACCATACAGACACGAGTTGCTGACGTCACCTACCTCTAGACCAATGAAATTTTACAAAAACCAGTTACTGACGTCACCTAACTCTAGACCAATCAAAACCGAACCTCAGCAAATACAAGGAAATGATCCTTTAAGAGAATCAACCAACCGGAACGACTGATGACCGTTCCCCATAGGGAAGCCAACCAGGCAGAATGACAAACTTGACCACCGGAAAAACAAGACATCAGCAGTATTTTAACAAATCAAAAATCAGATCCAATCGAGCAAAAAAATATAAATACACCTGATTCCAAAACATACCGCTACAAGCGAAAGCTTCTATGGAAAGAGGATCAAAGAAACTGTAAACCAAATTCCCTTTTTTTACTACCTTCATTTCTCCCTTGTTTTTTTACCTCTTAACTCAGTATGACTGAAATTTTGATGAAACTCATTTCTTGTCAATTTCTACTAACATTAATGAACATTGTACATTCAAACAAACTGAAGTACAGTTTTAATATTATTGACTGCTATGAACATTAAACTTGTCAACATTGAAATGCCAGTACCTGGCCTCCTAATTCATAATTCTAAATTTGTCAGTTATGAACAATTTAATTTGTCAACACTGAAACATTTTTACTTCTCAACATTGAAACTTTCAAAGTTGTTTTTCTCATTTATAATTTTAAACTTTTACCATTATTAAACAAAAAAAAATATTGTTGAAACTAGTTCGGTATGTATGTAAATAAATGTATTTTAAATAATTACAAGTTTTCCAAATTTAGGCGCATTTTCAACAACATATTTGCCTCTCTATCTGTATATATGTGTGTGTGTATTTATAAATATATATATATATATATATATATATATATATATATATATATATATATATATATATA
>NC_068998.1:27560715-27561848 GCF_001194135.2 Octopus bimaculoides
TGTCCACGTTAGTGGTCAATGTTAATTTTTTAAAATGTACCTTAATCCCCTGAGATTGCAGATACTATTTCTGAATCTCTTTGATTCTTTAGATGTGCTGGCCTCCTGATAATTGATCGATATTAATTAATATATGATTAATTACCAGATTTTATAATTATATATATATGATAGATAGATAGATATATATATATATATATATATATATATATACATACATACTAGCTGATATACCTGGTAATTCCCAGGAAAGCAGGGCTTATCCCTTGGTTCCGTTCTCATAATTGTTTCGCTAATCCAATAATAACAATACAAAGTATGTAGCCCTTAAAATGGTTTTTGTGCATTTAAAGAGAATACCGAACTGTCTTACACAGGATCTTATCTTTAGGAATTCCCAATAAGTTATGAATACTGAAATTGTGAAGTCAGTTATGTAATAACATGAAATTAATTACCTGATAGTAAGAATTCAAATGAAGTAGCCCCGAAAAGGGGTTTAATGCGTTCCCAGAGTATATAGAACTTAAGAGGAAATACTAATAAGGTATGTATACTAAAATCATGAAGCGTGTTATGTAATAACAGGCTAATCAGATATGAGGTAATAACAATTCAAAGTAAATAACTCTGAAAAGGGCTTTTGAGTGTTCCCAGAGAATATTACCCTTAGGGGTGCTAGTGTTGGTATATTCATGAATAAGTCACGAACCGAAATAAGTGGATATGTTGGTTAGGAAAATACTATTTACTTGTTTAAGGGTTGTACTGGATAAATTGCGAAAATAACTAACAGTTCAAATACTAAGAAGTAAGCATACTCAATTTGACTTATACAAAATAATTTAGAATTTATGAATGGGTTATTTCCCATGGCTATATATAAAGATCCCTTCCAGGGATGAAATAGTTATTTCCCTTAGATGGTAAAATAAAATATATTAGTGATATATAAGGATACCTTCTAGGAGCCATAAGGTTCCCAGACATGAGTTCTACTTACATGTCAAGTTTCATTGAAATCAATAAAACGAGGAGTTAGCTAACAACTCCACAAACACACCCACAGACAGAATTTCCCACGTATGTAGTAGATAATATATACATATATATGCATGTGTGAGTGTATATAT
>NC_068998.1:27563613-27568901 GCF_001194135.2 Octopus bimaculoides
TATACACACATATATACAAACATATATACATATATAAATACACATATATAGACAGATACATATATACACACATATATATACACATATATACGCATATATATACACACAAATCTACACACATATATACATACATATACACATATATACACACATATACATATATATACATCTATATACACATACATATAGACATACATATTCACATATATATACACACATATATGTACACGTATATACACATACATATAGGGAGAATTCACAAAAAAACAAAAGACGAAGACAGGTGGTGTAGAAAACTTGATATGTAGAAAAGGTTTCACCCAATTTTTCTAACTTAGAGGATGCAAAATCCTGCCGTTTCCTTTTCATGTCAACTCATGCCAACTTTTCCCTGAAGGACTGTTCAAACTGTTGGATTTTTCCACTCCTCATGGCAAGCTCACTAAATAATACAAGACTTGTTGATGCATACCAATACCAGTCTCTTTGAAGCCTGTTTGATCATTCATATATATCTATATATATAACGTGAAGTATATTTGCCACTTAAATGCGGCTAACCCCTAAGGGTGAATGCTACCCTTAGGGGTTAGCCGCATTTAAGTGGCAAATATACTTCACGTTGTCGTGCTGCTACTGTTTATACCTCGTTCAGAGATTTATTATTGCTTATTTATATATATATATATATATATATATACTGGTTTGGACATGTGATGCATATGAATGAGGACAACTGCATAAAGAAATGCCGATCACTGAAAGTAGATGGTACCTGAGGAAGAGGGAGACCCAGGAAGACGTGAGATGAAGTGGTAAGGCCCAATCTCAGAATGTTGGGCCTCACAGAGGAAATGACAATGGACCAAGATGACCCACCCACGTCAGCAAAACTGAATTGTAGAAGTGCTGTGTGTCCCACCCCCACTTAACAAGAAAACTTCTCGCACAGTCTATCACAACAAACCAAACTACATCTCTGCATCTCTTCTCTTCCTCACATTTCCACTTCATGCACTATGCTTACCTCCTACTCCCTAATCCGGACCTCTTGGCCCTGTGCCACTGTATCATTGTTCTCCGCTAGCCCCTGACCTGTGTGTTCCACCCACATGCCCTGTCTCACTGTATTATTGCTATATGCTAGCCCCTGACCTGTGTGTTCCACCCACACATAAGAAAATGTTTCACTCACCCTACCCCAAAAACCAATCAACATCTCTTCTCTCCCTCACATTTCCTCCTTCATATACTATGCCTGGCTCTCACTCCCCCGTTTCCCTGTATCATTGCTATCCGGGAGCTGCCAGACTCTATATACTCAGGTTTTCGCCACTACCCCAGTCCATGCTCTTTAATCACACTTCCTTCACAATATCTTGCCACTTATATTATGGTGTTCAAACCTCAAGGGTATGCCCTGGCACTTGCCACCATCTATATCTCTCTCCTCCTTTACTCAACCATCTCATTTATATTCTGATCCCTGTTCCTTGTGAGTATGCCTGGCATTTTACCACTATCTCTATCCTGCTGTCTCTCACTCACTCACTCACTCTCTCTCTCTCTCTCTCTCTCTCTCTCTCTCTCTCTCTCTCTCTCTCTCTCCTTCACTTTCCTCAGGTTGGGTAACCATGTACTTCTTTTGCAGTAGCACATCTGTTTCTATTTCCATTCCTGATCTCTCTCTCTGGCAAGGTAACCTTGTACTTTCTCTTCAGCAAGACACCTGTTTCTGTCTTTCTGTCTCACTATAACTTTTCATCATCCAACACAAGATCACCTCCTTCAGTGCCCCTCCCCTCTTGAATTTTTTTTTGGTCTTGCAAGTTACTTGGTGACCCTGTCAGTGCAGGTGCCACTTAAAGTGGTTGGGGTTCAGAAGGGCATCTAGCTGTAAAAACCTTGCCAAAACTGACCTAGCCTGTGCTACATAAAAAGCACTAAGTCCTCTCTGCTGAGTGGTTGATGTAAAAATCCTGCCAAAACTGTCACAGAAGTCTGATACTTGCTTCTGCTTGGCTGGCTTTTGTGAAGTAAGACATTAAACAATAATGATGATGATGATGATGATGATATATAATGGTCATGAAAAAGACTATAGTGACAGAAAAAAAAAGCAAAGGCACCACATAATAGCTTCTTATACTGGGAGGATAGCTTAGGGAGGTTGGTGGATAGGCATTTATCGAGGACATTATTTTTCTACAAAAAGTTATGTGGTTCAACAAATAGATACACATCCAGCAAAATCAAGCATCATCAGTAGGTTTCCTTGCAACAGTAAGTAATAATAATGATAGCAATCTTAGAAATCGGAATTATAATCCTGATCTTAACAACAGCAGACACTGGCAAATCACTAAATCAACCACCCAGTCACAGCAACACACTCTGTAACAACAATATTGGAATGAAAGAAACTCTGTCATAATAAAGACGCCAATGACTTGTGGAGGTGACCAGGAGAGAAATGCACAGAATAAAATCATCTGTTAAGAATGGACATGCAAAGGTGGTGTCCTTGCTAAGTATTCCAATGGAATAAGAGTAAAATAAAATAAAGAACAATAGGATAAAATTAAATAGAATAGAAAGAAAATAAAATAAAGGGCCACCCATTCTTATAGAAAGTTTGTATGACTCCAATATTGTGAACAACAAAGAGTAACCCATAGAAAAGGTGATCCATGAAAGATAATCTATAAGAGGCAGTCCATAAAGTTGATGTAACTCATAGACAAGAACCAAGCTATTGGAAGCAGAATACAATTCCTGACACATTAAGCTTACAGAGACTAGATTAGCATTTTAGAAAAGAAGCAAGTAACAGGAGCAACTGTCAACAACCAGTGTTGGGGCATTCTGAAAAGGGCGATTAGACTAGAAGTGATAAGTAAAGAAACGACAATAGAAAGAAAGTGAGTGAGTAAATTAGAAGAGATGATTAGTAAAGATGTCACAACCTATGTACTACCAATGAGAATGGTCCTCAACCGTTTCTTCAATGCAAAACACAAAGGCTGCATTGTCAGAGCTAAGGCACATGCTCTAAGACACCAACGAATGAAAGCCATTCGATGGGCTCAGGTGGCAGATGCACAATATGGCAACAAAGCCACAACTGGGTATTTGAGGGTCCAAAACAAGCATGTGCTACTCAAGTCCAAGTAAATATATGAGGATTTCCAGTGGTACTATGCTCAACTATTAAGGTGAGACAGTGATGAACTTTAGTGGTAACTTCAACTCTTGGTAGAAGATATGAAGTGCTGCAAAGAGCCAATAACATCAACCAAGATACATGAGGCAATTAACGGCTGTACAGGGTGAAAATTGCTTATGAGTGTGTGTGACTGCACAGGCTTTGAACATACACAAGTACAAGCATATGTGTGTGTGTGAATGAGAAGTATTAAGAACAATGTATGAATCTTTGTCCAGTAATTTTTGTGCGCCTCAGTCTTTGCCTTCATTATTACTATTATTATTATCAGTTTTATTAATACAACTTTTACTGGTGTTACTACCATTGTTACTGTACTACTACTGTTACTACGGTGGATGGAGTCAAATGTCTTTGAGAAATCAATAAACTGTAATACTGCTTCAAGATTTCTGGCTTTTACTCCTTCCAGTAAACAATGAACTGTAAATATTTGTCCAACAGTTGGTCTAATTTTTTTTCTAAATCAAGTTGATGCAGCTTTCATGTACCTCAGTCCTGAAATAGCCTCAACTGAAAAGGATATAAAAACTCTGACAGCCAAAGCATGGTCAACCCTAAACAAACTAGATGTTGTCTGGAAATCAACCTCGTCAGGCAGGGTTCTCCAGCAACATTAAGGAAAAAATTCCTTAAGAGGAATTTTTTTCCATGCAACAGTAGAGTCAGTCCTTTTATATGGAACAGTACCTTGGATGTTTACCAAAAAACTGGAATCCAATTTGAATGGGAGTTGCACCCAAATGTTAAGAGCAATCTTAAACATATCTTGGAGAGCTCATCCCACCAAAAAATAGCTATGTGATGATTTCCTGCCTGCTTCTATTATTATAAGGGAAAGGTGCTTTCATCTTGCAGGACATTGCTGGTTAGCTAAACAAGAGCTGGTAAGTGACCTATAGCTATGCACGCCAAAGCAAGGCCATACTCAAGCAGATTGTCTGAACCCAACATATATAGATCAACTCACCAGAGACATTGGATGCCTCCCTGAAGACCTCCTGCAACTAATGCAGGGCCAAGATGGATGGCGTGCACAGGTCAAAAATATCCAAGCAAGCTTAACCAGATGATGATGATGGTGCGTGTGTGTGTGTGCCTGTGTGGGTATGTATGTATGGGTGTATTTATTTTTTTGATATCATAAGAGTATCTCAAAGTACACACAAAGCTATAAATGGTTTATAACTTTGTGTGCATTTTCAGATATTCCAAAAAAGCATGTCTGTATGTATGTGTGTATATGTTTGTGTCATGCTGTTTACACACTGCATAAAAACAGTGTCGCTGACAATAGTTTTTGCTTACAATCTTCCACAAAAGTATTTTCAATCATTGAGCTGTTTGTCATTTGAAGGAATGGTGGGATGGAGGAATAGCACCTTACTTTGAAACAAGAGTTGGCAACAGGAAGAGCATCTTAAAAGAAAACTGCCTCAATAAGTTTCACCTTACAAATATATCAGAATGGAAAATGGATATTAAAACAATAATGATGAAGAACATATACATACTCTTTTACCCGTTTCAGTCATTTAACTGCGGTCATGCTGGAGCACTACCTTTAGTTGAACAAATCGACCCCAGGACTTATTCTTTGTAAGCCTGGTATTTATCTAATTGGTCTGTTTTGCAGAAACCACTAAGTTATGTGGACATAAACACACCAACATGTGTTGTCAAGCAATGATTGGGGAAACAAACGCACATATATGATGGGCTTCTTTCAGTTTCCGTCTACCAAATCCAATCACAAGGCTTTGTTCGACCCGAGGCTATAGTAGAAGACACTTGCCCAAAGTGCCACACAGTGGGACTGAACCTGGAACCAGGTGATTGGTAAGCAAGCTACTTACCACACAGCCACTCCTGCTCCTATATTTTATATATCATCATCATCATCATCATCGTTTAACGTCCGCTTTCCATGCTAGCATGGGTTGGACGATTTGACTGAGGACTGGTGAAACCGGATGGCAACACCAGGCTCCAGTCTGATTTGGCAGAGTTTCTACAGCTGGATGCCCTTCCTAACGCCAACCACTCAGAGAGTGTAGTGGGT
>NC_068998.1:27570179-27581047 GCF_001194135.2 Octopus bimaculoides
TATATATATATAAAATAAAATAAAAACAATTATCACTTTTCAACAATTAAGTCCACTTAAATCTGGTGAAAATTGAGAAGTATGTCATCCTTCAAATCAAATTCTTTAAATTCCACAAATCTGACAATCAGTTCAAAGCCATACTATTACTATTACATCATCTCTATGGTGCAACTAATCAGAAACTTTGTTGGTAAGCTAAAAAAACTCAAAACTAAATCAATGTAAGACCTAAATGTATGTTCCAAAAACTACTAGAAAGAAGAATTAAGACTTTCAATAAAATATATCTCCTTGAATTATCAGATACACAAAAATGTCAAAAACATAAAAATGCAAGCCAGAATATCTAATTTAACATGAATAATTATCATCATCACAAAATGAAAGTTTTTACTGTATTTTCCAGCATACAACTTCAATTTTTTGGAACAAAATCTACAACTAAAAAAGAGATCGGCTGATTTATATACCAAGACAACTTTGGGGGACCAAAAATTCCATGAGAAATGCAGCTGGATTTGTGAACATAATGACACAATATTTGAATGCTTACACTGTATATGGTGTTGGCTTGTATGCTGGAAAATATGGTACTAATGTTATCTACAGCCAACACAGTGTTCACCAAAGTGTTGTAACCCTTTGAGATAGTGTTTTTTAACCTGGGTTATCTTCAAGACTCTCCCTTCCCCTCCCACATGAGGTGACATAAGCTAACAAAGAAACAGCAAATGTCAAAATGTGTTGTATGTTTAGAAAGGACATGATTTTGCTTTAAAATCAAATATTCAAATCAAATACAATTTTTATATTTTAAACACATTTTTTAAAAACTCTGCATCAGGATTAGAATATCAGTATGACATTGGGTTAACAGTGAGGTGAAACATTAACTGATGGTATGCCTATATCCAGTATTCACAATTTGCTTCTTTCAGGTATAAATTAGGAAACAGAGCTGCTGCTGTTAATATTTCCTTCCTGATAATCATTTTAAAATGGTTCAGCACAGTAGTACAACTATTATCTAAGAAGCGAAGTAGATTATTAATATGTAAAAAGAGAAGGCTTGAAACTCTACGAGGGTCAGCTAAAAGGTTCATAAGCTGACCAAGATACTCTCATGAAATGTAACCAAATGAGGTTTATTTTTCAACATAGTACCCTCCTTGCAGTCCATACATTCTTCCATCAGTGTTTCAGTGTTTGGATCCCATTGATGAAGAAGCTTTCATCCTGTTGCTCAAACAAAATCATGAACAGCAGATATGACATCATCACTATGATACTAGTTTGTAGCCAAATGTTTTTGCCTGTTGAGGAATAAATGATAGTCAGATGGGGTGAAATTAGGAGAAAAGGGAAGGTGATCAAGGAGTTCAAAGCCACAGTCATTGAAACTAAGGACTTGTGTGCTGGAGCATTGTCCTGATGAAATAAGACCCTGTTTGTCAGTCTTCCTGGGCATCTGGTTTTGATAGCCTTTCGTAACTGCCTCAGCAAGTTGGCAAAGTACTCTCCATTGATGGTGTGGCCCTTTTCAAGATAGTCAATAAACATAATGCCTTTTGCATCCCCAAAAAACTGAGGCCATCACCTTCCCTGCAAATGAAACCACCTTGGCCTTCTTTGGAATAAGTGAGGAGGGATGTTTCCACTGCATGGATTGTTCCTCGTCTCTGGCTCAAAGTGATGAACCCAACACTTATCCTGGCTTAGGAAACATTCAGGGAAACCAGCTGGATCTGCTCAACGTCAGATTTTTCCGTGATGTCATCAACTTGGTGCGCTTTTGATAAGGTGTCAGAAGATGTGGCACCTACTGAGCAGAAACTGTCATCATACCAAGTCCATTGTGCAGAATATTCTCAACTCTCTCATGGAATATGCTAATAGCATCAGTTATTTTCTATTTATAGTCAATTGCCCACCATCCATCACTATGTGGCGAACATGATCAATGTTTTCTTCAGTGGTGGCAGTTACAGGATGTCCAGACCATGGGTCATGTTCAAAACTCTCTTCTCCCCTCTTAAATGCAGCTGCCCACTTTTACACTGCTGTTAAACCTGGAGATCCCCTAATGTAGCAACCATGTCAGCATGAATATTCTTGGAGACTAAACCCTTTTTATGCAGGTAATTGATGACATCATGATACCAAATTTTATCCATTTTCAAGAGAAGTTGATACAAGTTAGATTTAAAGTGTTCTTTGAACATTCAGATTTGAGTTTACCTGGAAAGAAACAATGCAGCTATTAATAAGAAGAGTTGAAATTAATGCATGCCGGATTTCACAGCTCTAACATCACTCTTCATAGTCAGCCTATGAGCTTTTCAGCTCACCTTTGTATTTGTCAAACCTCCAAACTGCAAATTAGAAAATCTCATGAAGCTGTCACTTATTTTCTGTCATTAAACAATGTCATTGGAAAATGATTTCTTGAAAAATTTTAAAGGTAGCCAGATACTGATACATATGTTTGATTAGTTAACGTAAGTCTAATAATTTAAAATTTTAATTGTAATGTTACTCTTTACTATATATATATATATATATATATATATTCAAGACAGGCTGCTCCTGAGAGTTCCTGTATGCTGATGACCTTGCTCTAATAGCCAAGTCACTGCCAAAACTAGAGACGAAGTTTAGGGTGCAGAAGCAAGGTCTAGAATCGAAGGGTCTTAGGATTAACCTAGCAAAAACCAAAGTCTTAGTAAGCAGGAAGGCTGACAAATCACCCCTCCAGGTAGATGGCCCTGCTTGATTTGTAGGTGTGGATAGAAACCCCATATGACGTACCAGGTGTAAGCTATGGGCACATAAGAGGTGCAGCAATATCAAAGGAAGGTTAACTAGGAAGGTAGTTTTTGTATGTGGCAGATGCACAGAGGCAAAAAACACTAAAGATATACAGAAAACAGATTCCATCACATGCCAGGGGGAAAACTACAAGTAGTTGATAGCTCTTGCTACCTAGGCAACCAAATCTGTAGTGGGGATGATTATTCTGAAAGTGTAGCAGCTAGAATAAGAATAACTTCAGCAAAGTTCAAGGAGCTCCTACTGCTGCTGGAAACTAAGGGCCTCTTGCTCAAGAGATGCAGTGAAACATGGGCCATGACTGCTGAGGACATGCATAGGCTTGAAAGAAATGAAGCTAGTATGATCCGCTGGATGTGTAATGTCAGTGTGCATACACGACAGAGTGTAAGCGCATTGAGAGAAAAGTTGGACATACGAAGCATCAAATGTGGTGTGCAAGAGAGAGACAACTGGTATGGCCATGTGTTACGTATGGATGACAACAGCTGTGTGAGGAAGTGCCACACTCCAACTGTGGAAGGAACCTGTGGAAGAGGTAGACCCAGGAAGACATGGAATTAAGTGGTGAAGCATGACCTTCAAACGTTGAGCCTCACAGAGGCAATGAGAGGAGACCAAGACTTTTGGAGATATACTGTGATTGAGAAGACCCAAAAACTAAAGTGAGATCGCAGCCATGGTCAATGCCAGTGTTGCATGTCAGGCCCATTTAAAAGTACCCTTGATGTGTTGGGCGATATATGCTTGAGAAGACCTGTTGAGTCAAACCAAAACGTAGCTGTGACCAGTGCCCCCTGACTGGCTCCTGTTCCAATGGTATATAAAAAGCACCATCCGAACGTGGTTGATGCCAGGGCCACCTGACTGGCTCCTGTGCTAGTGGCACGTAAAAAGCATCATCCGAATGTGGCCAATGCCAGTGACCCCTGACTGGCTCCCACACTGGTAGCATGTAAAAAGCACTATCCAAACGTAATCAATGCCAGTGCCACCTGACTGTCTCCTGTGCCGGTGGCATGTAAAAAGCACCCACTACATTTTTGGAGTGATTGGCATAAGGAAGGGCATCCAGCTGCAGAAACATTACAAGATCAGATTGGAGCCCGGTGTAACTGCTGGCTTTCCAAACCTCAGTCAAACCGTCCAACACATGCCAGCATGGAAAACGGACATTAAACAATGATGATGATGACATATTGATATGTAATTTTAAGATCCAAGGATCTAGGTGTAGGAAGTTAGTAATCTTCAAGCAGTTCATAGTAGGTAGAAAGAAACAACTTTCAGGAACAATAATAGTTTATTGGTGTAGAAGGTTGTAGGTTTTTCTTATATCAAAGTTTGATAACCTGTAAAAAGTTATTTTACAGTTCACAGTTAGTATTTTGGGTTGCTATGAATGCAAATTAAAATCGAAAGAGAGGAAATGGGGCAGGTAAAATCCAGGCTCCATATGTTTCCTAGCTAGCAGAACCTGAGAAGTAATAATTACTCAACAAGGAGTACTCCACTAGCTACTCATCAGGTCAAGGGATTCTGAGTTAACTTGCAGGAGATGTGATTTAAAATGTTAAATCTTCATTTAACTAAGGTATCTTCAACTTGATGAGTAGCTAGGAAACATGTGTAGCCTGGATTTTACCCGCATCTCTCAATTTGGATATATATACATATATACATACACACGTTTATGTAGTTGTTTTACAATATTCCTATTGTGAAATCTTGTGTTGAAACAGGTATTGTTATATTTGAGGATGGTCATGTTTTTGCCAGTTATTCACTTCACTTCAACTTCATTACTATTATTAATATTTTAGTGTCTTTTGTCTAAGCTCTTTCATCACACATCCTGGACTAAATAGAACTGGAGGAGACACGTGAGATGAAGAGTCACTGGAAAGGTTACAAGAGGTTTGATGAAAGAGTATAGACAAAGGATATTAAAATAATAAAGCTGAAGTGAAAACCAACTTATATAATGCATGTGTTTAATTGGCAAAAATATGACCATTCCCAAATATAACAATATAGATGTATATATTATCAGCTCATCAAAGGTGATGACAGCATCAATCCAAGACATTCATCCACCTCTACCTCCAGCATATTGTTTCTCATGGGAGCAGACAACATGGCCGACAAGACCAATACAAGATAGGCAGATCCTGTGGCACTGAGGGCACC
Source organism: Octopus bimaculoides (assembly GCF_001194135.2). Lineage (NCBI taxonomy): Eukaryota > Metazoa > Mollusca > Cephalopoda > Octopoda > Octopodidae > Octopus > Octopus bimaculoides. Next base: position 27,575,202 of record NC_068998.1, read on the forward strand.
AAACAATAGGGGGACGATGATGATGATGTCTCATCCTCTCTTCATACAGTCTCTTGCATTTGGTTTCAAAGCGCTCTACTCCAGCAACACACACAGACCCTCATACCTTCTGGTTAACAGCCAGAAGTTCCAATCAATTGGGAGGGACACTGCATAAAAATAAAACTGCTTGAGATGATTATCAAAACGAAGTTTTGGACATCCATGAAGCCTATCTCCAGTCTCGATCTCACTGAAGAGGACTGTCCTTGGGAGCCAGTGACCTGGCATCTGAATCACATGGCTAACCCAGCAGAGAATATGACGAAGGATACAGGCCTCAGTACTATAGCTCTCAGCCCTCAGGAGGATTTCAGTATGAGGCACCTTGTTCTTCCACACGAGACCAAGGATATTTTGGAGTGATCTGATATGGAACATTTCCAGTTGTCTGATCTAGCACCGATAAAGGGTCCAGCACACAGACCCATACAAGAGGTTGGAGACACAGACTGCTTGATTAACAAAGATTTTTGGACTCGCTCTAAGGTTCTTGTTTTGAAAGACTAGTTCACTAAGTCTCCGTGCAGTATCTCCTCATCAAGGAGTTCAGTGTCAGAGATTGTGCTTCTAAGATAGCAGGAGTCTGCTTGCAGTAGAGGAGCATCATCAATAAGAATGGGCTGAGTACGGGAAAGCTGAGTGGAGAACAAAATCTAAATCTTTGTAGACACAGGGAGCTCTAATTCACACGAATATCAAAATAGGAGCACATGCTGCATAGATAGTATAGAAAACAGGGACAATGCTGATTGAATTTTGCCTCATTTAAAAAAAGAAAAAAACATAAGTAAAGGGTATTTGTAAGATGTCAGCTGATGAAAAGCAGTGGGTGTTGCGATACAGAAGGTTGAGAACCACTGCCGTAGTCTATGAAAGGTTAATATAACTATCCTAATTAGTCCCCAACCAGTTAGGCTGAAGCAACATTTCAAATCTCAATAAAGGTCTGCTCCGTCAGAACAGACCCGTGGTTAAATAACAACGCAATACAATAAACATCAAATTAATATAACTTCTGTAAAAATACAATGACGATTTGTCATTCAGAAATATAATTTTAATGTTAGTGCTCCATGAAAAGGAAAAATAATCTTAGCCTCGAACATAGGTATTCTTTTTGAAGACTCGATGACTGGTTCTATTATACATAACAACAGTAACAACAACAATAATCATCCTTTCTACTAAAGGCACAAGGCCTGTAATTTTGGGGGAAGGGACTAGTCGATTATGTAGACCCCAGTGTTTTACTGGTATTTAATTTGTCGACCTCAGCGGAATTTGAACTCAGAACGTAAGGACGGATGAAATGCCACTAATAATAATAAGGCCGGATATAGTAACCTTTAGAAGGGACAAACAAGAGTGTCTAATAATCGACGAGGCAGTGCCAGAAGATCAACATATCATGATGAAAGAAAAGGTCGACAGATATGGAGACCTGAGAAGTGAGATCGCCAATATGTGGCAGTTGCGAGAGTCAAACATAGAGGTTGTTCCTGTTGTCATCGGAGCCTTTTAATTGCACGTTAAGGTGTTTTTATTGAACTGATTTTCGCTATAGCTGGCCATAGTCTCCGTGAATTCTAATTATATTACATCATATAAATATGCTGCTCTAAGTAATTTTATTTATCAAACTTTGGCTGATAATGACGAGTATCTGTAAGTTTTCTTCCTTCTTAAGTTTACATGTGTTAACAAAACAACTGGTGACTAGTCTTTTTCTCATCATAGAAAAATTAAGGTATGGTTATGAATGCAAAAAAAAAACCAAAAAAAAAACGTTACGGTGTGCTACCGAATCATTGTACTTGTGCTAGATATTGAGATGAAGGATATATTTATCTTAAACACGAATTATCCATGGGAAATATGAACAGGTCACGATTGGTGAATTGGCTGGTTTAACAGTCCTGTCATAGTTGCCAAAACCTAAAATCTCTACACAATGTCTATAATAGTGGCCATCATCATCATTGATAAGGAGGTGACTTTTCAGTTAATATGGTCAAATGACATCATGAATGAGTTAAGTTAATTGATACTGGATAACAAGATGACATCTACGCTGCCATAGCTTGGTAAACGAAATATGGCCTAATGCTGCAAGATGGAATAAAATTTCAGTTCGACTTCAAAGAGTCGAATAGTGTTTGAGTCGGTAAAAATTGTATTTAATGGTATAAAAAGTTATTTAAGTTGGCTTGTCATTATGAGGTGAAGTTCCCGGTGTTTCAAACAGACATCTTTCCGCGGAGAAAAAAAAAGAAAAGGTGCGTCCTTTCAGAATAGAACAGAAAGCGAAAAAGGAGAAATACTAGTTTCCACATAATTTAGTTGACAATGTAAATATGACATAAAAATCAATGGTCAGCTGAGAAAGTTAAGTGTGTAACAGCTGACACTGTCAAGATTAAGTAGTCGTGTCACAACTTTCATATCAAAATATTAAGGGATTATGAATGTATTTGATATCAGATTTTCTTCTCGAAGATAATTAAAGAATACTTCGATTCCGTCTGTCATAAAAAAAATTAACATCTAAGCTAGATTTTATTATTATATGGAATTTGAAACAGCCAATATATTTTGCCAGATGAAAACACGGATAATAAAAAGTATTTATATATTATACTATTGTCTTTTTTCACAGTTATCGTCACAAGCTATTTGATAAGCATGAGGGGAAAATTAATATTACATCGTTTGGTAATAGGTCAAGTAACTGTACATTTTTATCATTACATACGTCTGAGACAAATGTAATCTCTCTCTGATCAGTGGACATTCAGAAGAGCTATCACTACTTCACAGAGAAGAAAAAAGAAAAAGGGTTATTCCCTTCTGTGAAATAATAAGGTGTCTAAAACATTTAATTTTTACATCCTTCCCCCATTTCGTGCCCTTTTCTGACATCCTTTTACTATTACACCCGTGTCACGAGATGGATTTAATAGTTTTTTAAAAAAATACCCAAGTTTTACGCTTTAAATCATGCAACTACAGAGCCCTTGTTTTTTGTTTCTTTTTGTCCTGGGAAATTTAGAAGGGGTTGTTATGATAGTAAACACACTTTATCGTGTTAAGGGGGCGAGGTTCTTGTGCCAGCATCATGTGTACTCTCGATATACTGAACAACAATGAAATGATGTTGAGCATGAGGACAAATGCTTCAAAAAATGTTATAATTAAGAAAACTTCCTTAAACAATTTCTTTTTCATCGAAACCTAAGTGGACATTAGAGGTGGTGGTATGAATGCGTGTGACAGATGGTCAGTTGTTGAAGGTGAGAATGACGACTGTGTATATGTGTGTTTATATATACAAATATCAAAATTACATGACATACCTGAACAAAACAAAGGCGCGGTTTCTGATTGAACGACAGGCATTAACACATTGGGTTGCTCTGGTGGGTTAAGAGTAAGTCCTCCATTTGCTGGCATAAGCAGTAAAGGCGGAGGAGTAGCTTCTTTGCGGCTTCGGTCCGCCATTGCTTTTAACCACGTCACATAACCGGAAGCGGAATTAGAAATGTTTAGTCGGGATTTCAATTGTCATTTGACGTGTTGAGTGATCATGATCTTTCCGAAATTTTGTCAATGTGCAGCTGTTATTTAATTAGAGTATGTAATTGGTTTGATAAGCAATTGTTGAAATTATAAAGTCATTTCAAGTTGAAAAATCTCTGGGATACTCAACTAAAAATCCTAAATTCGCACTATCAGTTTGTGCTTATATATCTTTTTACAACAGACTGAGGCACGTAATTGAGACAGTCCCCTAATCTTTATTGAGGTGGTAATGATGGTGAGGAGGGTGGGTCACTCTGCCCTCACGATGTGCTCCACCCCAATGAGTGATTGTTTAAATCCAAAACGGTATTGTCTAGAAAACAGCTACAATCCTTATTTAGTACACTGAGCTAAGATCACCGTAAGTTTTATTAAAGAAATAAATAAAAGAATTCGACTGACCAAACAATTATTTTAACTGTTTAGTCAGAAGGAGGAGGAGCGGCGCCTATGACCCTTTTCCGAGCTTCTGAATACAGTGAGGAGCAAGAAGTAAGTTATTCTCAGAGAGGGAACTGGGCCGAATACCTGCAACAGCTAAAAGCTACCAACATCCAGATGGTGATGTGAAACCAGGCAACTGAACAGTCCAACCAGCCAAGAGCAGGAGGGCCTTCCGACTGGTTTGCGCTTGCTTTTAATTTTGTTTCATTATAACTTTCTTAATAATGCATATTTTTAATGACTTTTTACGAATATAAGTTGTCAAAGGTGTAGAATACGATTATGCTGATGAAGTTACTTTTTTCATATAATACAGAAAGAGAAGCACTCCATAACATTTTAGCCATTCAATAACTTGCATGTGATCGTTGCACAACGTAGTAACGTGAGGTGAGAGGAACAGAAAACATTGCTGTGTATCATCCAGAGCACTTTATTCGTTAGTATCTTCATAACTGAATACTGCTCTGGATAGTAGCAGGCGAAGATTTTTTTTATTGTTATACAATGGTCATGACCAAGTTATTGAATGTTTAAAAGAGTGTTTCTCTTTCTGACAAAAAAAAAAGTAATTGATTTTTTATCATATTTCATGAATATTATTAAAAGTTAACGTTCGAAAATGCATTATAATCAAATTTCATTAGAGATATAAAAGCATTATTAAGAAAGTTATGAGGAAACAAAATAGTACGAAAGGCACTAAACTGTAGTTATAGCAAAACAGCATGGATATGGAGTAAAAAAAGACACTGGACATATTGATCCAAACTTTCGACCATAATTGTCTGGCAATGGTTCTCTATTTGACTTGGTGACGCACTGCAGATGAAATTTTAAGAAATTACTGGCGCATTCCGCATGGAAGAAATAAAACAAAACAAAACAAAATTAAACAGGTCTTGAAGTTAAAAATTCATTAAAAAATATAGAAAGCTGTTGACTATCGTGTTTGAGTCATTATACTTGTGTGTAACATTTTTCTGACACTAATATGAGCATTAATATAAATTTTCTAAAATCATAAAAATATATTTTCAAAAATCCGCGGCAGACTTAGATTCCTCTTGCAGTGCATCGTCTAAGAATTACTAGTTTAGCATGGCACACTAAATATTTATTATCAAAAACATCATAATGTAATACGTATGTGTGCATGCAAGCAGATTACATTCCTAATTAGTGCAACGGAGATGTTTGATCATATAACCATTCATACTAGGGTTTGTGCCGAAAATAATTCAAAAGCGAGCATAATTATATTAATCGACTAAACATAGTTTCCGTCACAAGCAATGCCTTTGCACCATCAGTTAACACAACTCAGTAATCCTCTTAAAAAAAAAAAAATTAGGTGTTTACTACGGCGCCCATTTCTCCACAGATACTTTCACTTGGGGGTAGTGAGAGGGTGCCAAATTCGGGTTGCATAATAAAAGGGGGGGACCACTGATCATCACATTTTGCTGATTGCCTGATTTGTTACTAATGATTTGTGTGGCCACGCATTGTCATGGTCAATGTGAATTGTTTTCAGATGCTTGCTCAGGTCACTTCTGCCTGATGGATTCTCAAAGCTTTTTGAGTGACTCCATTGTACTGCCAGCTCTTCACAGTACAACCATGATCCAGAAAAATCAAGAATGACCCCCCCCACCCCCACCCCCCCGCCAAGTAACTACCATGACTTTCTGTGCCAATCGCTGGCTCTTGAACTTCTTAGGCCTTAGAGAAAAAGCGTGATATGATTCTGTGGACCGAACCTTCGTTTCCAGATCATA
>NC_068998.1:27581226-27590780 GCF_001194135.2 Octopus bimaculoides
ACGTATATTCATTGGCTTCTAACGTTACCAGCAAATCAAAACAAACTTCTACTCTTCTCTCTTTTAAATGTGCCGTCTTCTGCAAGGTATCCACTTTGTACACTCATTCCGATACCCTTTTGTAATGTACTGTGACTGCAGTCCAGGCGTGCAGTAAGCGCACGGATTGTGACTCGTCGTCCGCGCGAATCAAATCATTCATTCAGTGGCGTTTCCTATTTGCGATCACAGTTGATGGTCTCCTACTGCATAGTTTGTCTTCAATGTTGGTTCCTTCTTTTTTCAACTTCATGCATGCGCTTGTCAACGGTATCTTCGTAAACATGTAGCTTTCTGTGGTTGTCGGTTAGCCTCCTTTGTTAAGAGCCCAATGATGGCACGTTGCTCCCTCTCGGAAGCTATTATTTGCCTGCGATGAATACAATAAGAAGAAAAATGACTATAGAGGAAGAATTACTTTACCAACATGAGCAGTTTGAACGACTAACGCCAGTTCATTTTAAAAAAATATGCCCACTTTTACCTTATTTTCTTGACAATCACGCATGAAAATAGCAATTTACCAGCAGATAAACGACTAGATTTCTTTTCTTGTTAAGGAATTAACAGACCAGAGCATATGTTTGTAGACCTAATTGAACTGCCTAATCAGAAACAGCTGCTAAGCATCTATTGAAGTATTTCATCAACCATGGACTTTATGATGCGTACGTGGAACAGAACTTCGTTGCATTTGCTAGAGATGGGGCAAACAAACTGCTTGCTATTAAATCTAGCGTTACAATAATTTTCGAGAAACTTAATCTCTACATAATAGTTTGGCAGTCTTTATCACAGATTAGAACTGCACAAGGTGATTCAGCGAGAGAAATTCTTGGAATTAATCCTTTTCAATTAAAATATGGTTAAACTGTACTCTACATCAAAAAGAACTGATTAATTTTTCCTCTCAACTAGAATTCGCAAAATTCGTACTCGGAGCACTGAGTACTTAGCTTGTGTTAAATAGTTTCAGCAGTATGTCAAAATTAAGCATTGTATCTTAATTTTGGAAAGAAAAAAAAAAACAGTATGAAACAAAATCTACGAGATTCTTTTCAGAACAGTTCAAATCAGGCAACCCTTATGTATGGCATGTTAGTATTGACAGAAAAAAAAAATACTACTATGATTGTTTATGCAGATAAATTGATCCAACGGAACTATAGATCACTGCATGAACTTGTGGTAGAAGTTTACTTGGAGATGGATTATTTGGTCGGGCTGTGTGCTGCTCCCAAATAAAACAATCACAATATTTAAATTTCATTAACAGATTAATGTTATTATTGTCACTTTACAAAAATCTGTTATTCTGAATATCTGTAGCTAATGTGTGAGAATGTATGCTTCTTGAGAGGAGGAAATATTCTATTTTCGTACTTGGCGTGAGGTAGTCTTTTTATTCAAGGTCGGAGCGGCGCAGCTGCCAGCTAACCAACAAAACCTACAAATCCTCTTGCCTGTTTTTCTCGCGCATCTCGATTTATAAGCATGATTTGGTGCGAAACTACATGGAATTTTTCATTTATCTTAAGACCACACAAATACATCAAAACAGTTATTGGCTGAAATATGGGACAAATTCACTGGATCTATCCATCTCACAGATTTTTTTATTAATTTTTTTTAACTAAACAGTTTGAAATTTCGAATACTGGTAGAATTTCTTTCTTCAGCTGAATACACGTCGTTGATTGGTTAAAATTACCTGTAGGAAGTGAGGTTGGCACTGGATGGGTGCCACACAATTCCTTACATAAACGTGGAAGGAAAATAGCGGAACAAGAATATCCGAACAAATAACAATATTTATTTTCCGTCTGTACAAGCGTTACACCTTGGGTCAATCAGTAGCCAGGTCGTCTTGGTGTGGAAATAGCAGAGTCTGTTTAATCACAATTGTGAAGGCATTCTTCACAGGTTAGCCAACGTCGCGTAACACCTTCAGATCTCCAGCTGCACGGAGCTGGTCAAGATTGCGTGCGTCTAGCCGGCAGCAGGGACGAAGAGAGAGAATAGCGGCTGATGATGACTGCCCATGCCCATAAGGGGCTTCCGGAAGGATCTAATCCCTGCGCATGCATGGATGAAAATCCAAAAATGGTGACTGGAACCAGACGTCACTACATACCCAAATACAACTTTAACACGAAATAACTTCTAAAATACAAAATTTGGTCAAAAACGTTCAGAGTAAACCGTGTCCTACGTGAAAAATTCTACCAGTATTCGAAGTTTCAAACTGTTTAGTTAAAAAAATAAATTTAAAAATCTGATGACATGGAATAGATCCAATTCACTTGATAAGGACAGTAGCCGTCGCCACCAAATTTGGAAACTTGATATGATATTTTATGGCCTTTTTCCGTTACTGGACTGACAGGGTTTCGAATGCTGAGTTCTGCTACAAAATGAAAGAACAACTTGATACAAAAACTTGAGGCTCAAGAGGCAGTGAAAAAGGGGAAATCTGGCAAAATTACCTGAACAAGCAGCAAGAAAATACCTCCATTATTCATCTACCGTTTGTTATTGGTTTTATAAACAATTTACAGTCCTGTATGTTTACAATGACATCCTTGAAAGGTTCTCAAACAGCTGAACTTGAAAGTATATGTAAATCCTAAGTGAAATACGTTCTTGATAAAGGTTGTTGTTATGCTGAAATACAGCCTAGTTATGGAGAAGCTGCAATGTCATCTCTCTCTCTCTCTCTCTCTCTCTCTCTCTCTCTCTCTCTCTCTCTGTATGGCGTTTAAGCTCCCTACCCTCTTTAATGAATGTATTCAGAGACCATGGAGGATCATGGTTGTAGCACCGTCCAAAGTTTACGCCCATTACTGACCTGTTCCCTACCCATTTCTTTTAGTGCTGTTGAATGTGAGTTGGAGGAGAGTTAGTCACATAAACTTGATAATAACAACCGCATGTTCAATAGGTTTCGTAAATTATATATCAATTCTGACGTTTGTTTAAATACACGGACCTCTTCCAGTTCAGTGAAAATTTGAACCAGATGTGACTTTGCTGGAGAACCACAGATCACCAGATGACATCAGGACAAGACCTGCTTCAGACTCTGGAACACAAATTACGCATAACACTTCGTGGGAATTGTAGTATCCTCATTACTGGAACTTATGAAGTAGGTATTTAGTTATAAATGGTAAAATACATGATTAGTCTTTTTCTTTCCTTACTTACTCTTTTACTTGTTTCATTTGACTGTGGCCATGCTGGAACACCGCCTTTAGTCGAAGAAATCGACCCCAGGACTTATTCTTTGTAAGCCTAGTACTTATTCTATCGGTCTCTTTTGCCGAACCGCTAAGTTACGGAGACGTAAACACACCAGCATCGGTTGTCAAGCGATGTTGGGGGGGGGGGACAAACACATACACACACACACACATATATATGGTAGTTTCCGTCTACCAAATCCACTCACAAGGCTTTGGTCGGCCCCAGGCTATAGTAGAAGACACTTGCCCAAGGTGCCACGCAGTGGGACTGAACCCGGAACCATGTGGTTCGTAAGCAAGCTACTTACCACACAGCCACTTCTACGCCTGATAATTATAGTGCGTGCGAGTAACTGTGCAATACGTCGTCATAGTATACATGTTTATATCCTTAATACACTAAAACATAGTGATAGGATATAATCTCACTAACGTCTTAACTACCAGTGACAGCTGGGTGTGACTCATTCAGTTAAAAGGGAAGTAGGAAATGTAAAGCATGCTGTCGACTCCAACACCTAAAATCAGCAGCTCTGTAAATGTTGGTGATGTAGTATAACTTATTTTATGAAACTGACTGTCATGTAAGCTTAGTGGCAAACATAGAAGATGGTTTTCACAATGACATTTCATTTCAATAATAATTTTATATATAAGTCCAAGGCCAGAAAATCTGGAGTATGGCTGGGTTTCATCGTTTAAATTGACCCCAATATTTTGGTAATTTATTTTATCAACCTTGAAAGGATAAAAGACCAAGTTGATCTCGGCAAGATTTCGACTTAGAAAAATAAGGAGCTGAAACAAATAATACTACGAAACATTTTGACCTACATTTCGATTCTGCCACTCCATCGAATAGAATGTGCTCAATACTCATTTGTCTACAAAACAATGCAAAAGAGTTCAAAATTAATTGTATTATAAATCAAGAGCTAGGGTTGGTGGTTTCGACTAACCCACCCACTCAAAACTACTGACCTTGTACCTAAATTAGAAACAAGCATAACAGCTTGTAGCTTTATATGGTATAAATCAAACATTTTTCTCACAAAGCCAATGTACATATGACAATTGATGTGATGACAAACATAACAAGTTCCGCCAATAAACCGTAATTTAAATAATTGTCAACACATACACCAGTGGTTCTCAATCTTTTCACTACCAAGGACCCCTTTTATTTAAATGAGTTTTCCCACGGACCTCAGGATATTGAAATGTCTTTTCAATCTGACCAACAAATTTTTTAATTAATTTTTTAAGACTAAACATTTTGAAACTTCCGATACTGGTAGAATGTCTCATAGAACAGGGTTAACTCTTAACGTTTTTGACAAAATTTTGTATTTTAGAAGTTATTTCGTGTTAAAGTTGTCGTATTTGGGTAATTTGAACCAAACAAAGACGTGTATTCAACTGAAGAAAATTACTGCTGCTGTTTGCGAACAACAAATTCCGGGTCCACTCCCCTAACAAAACCCTTCTTTAATAACCAGATTTTTTTATAGCAACACAAGTTTGGTGTATCAGGGTTGATTTGAGGGTAAATAACAACAAAATTATTACTGAGACAGACCATCGATGGAGCCTGTATGTGGTTGCATGACCTGCTAGAAAGTAGCCAAACTTTTTTTGATATACAGACTAGAAAAACCTCTATTCCGTGATATACACGTAGACTCCATTATGTCTGGGAAGAAAGACGGAATGGTCACAGTTAGGACGTCTTTGAGCATATCTGTTCAATCAGATCCAACTCGGGACTAAACAACAAGTGACAAAGGGGACGAGACGAGGCAACGAGAGAGCCTTTACCTGGTCGCTCGAGTTACTAGAAAGAGCAACCAAATCTTCCTGACAAAAAGAAAAATTTAATTTAATTTCCGTCTTCAAGGAAAAAATAATGCAAGTTTTTATTATTTTATAATGTTCGCTTAGGAATTCATTACTTCTACAAAAGAATAAGGCAAAATGGTCATGACTGGAACGCCTTTTCTCACAGTTCCATTACAATCAGAGCTATCATGTGATTAAAGCAATATTCTTCACTGAAGCAGCTAAAGTTAAAGAAAAGTTGAAAGAGTAAAAGATAGCAAGTATCCATATTCCAAATATTGGGATTTCCTTCTGTATATTTTATGTAAATAAATGGTTTCATCGAAAACAGTAAATGGAATTGGTTTTAATAAAGGTAACAACACACAACATAATCAAATGACCAATCTGACCAGCCTCTCAAGTATCATAATTCAATCTTTATAAATTATTACTCCGTTAGTTATGTATAAGTGATTACAGAATTGATACTATCGAAATGTAGGGATTTAAACGCTGAAACTATTGAGGAATTTACCAGGTCATCGATAGCATTGGAAAATGATACCATGCAACGAACAGTAGCTAAAAATGATTTAGGAAAGCTGGTAATTAGTGGAAGTGCAATTATCAAATTATATTGATTATATATTTCTTCTATGATTGAAGGTATGTCATTTCTAAAGTGCATTTCATTTGTCTGAATATTTCCTGCTGGATGACGGTCTTGCCATTGAAGATTTTTAGAAGAGGTTTGAATCCAGTAGCAATAGCGAGGTTGCCGCATCTTTGGACAAAATATCTAGCTTTATTGAGGGTATCGTCTTAAAGCCAGAGCTTGTTTTATTCGTAATATATTGACTCAGCTGAATGTATAAAGCTGAGTACCGATCAGAGTTATGTATCAGCCAGTTTTATAATAGAAAGTTTCTATTAAAAGCAACTGCAATGTTTTTAGAAAAACCAGAAGTCAATTCTTTCTCCTGACCAATCCGCGAACAAACTTGTATGTTTAGCGTTATTAAATATTCGTTCATCCTTTTCAAACTCAGCATCATTTTTTTTTTGTTTCTTGAAATTGTTTTTTTAACCCATCATGCCTTTGGATAGCTGTGTCTGGTTTAAGCATTGGTTTCCGTATTGAATGCATAGGAAACATGGTTAACAAAGCCCAAACACGTGCGTATATTAGTAAGAGAGTTAGATGAAAGGAAATTCATAATTGCTTGTAAATATCTGCTACATAAAAAGGCATTGTTTAGTGTTATTTAAAAATCCGGAAACTCCACTTCGTCTGCAGTAAGTACTTAGTGTTAAGTGCTATACCACATTCGACACATGCATCAAGCTTAGAAAGAAACTTTTCACTGAGTTATCGGTTCAGATAATGGAATCGTCAAGGCATTTGTTTTTTTAGATACTTCCTAGACTACCTTACTGAAGCACCTCAAATATCCATCACCAGAAACACTATAACCTTATGTTTCTCATAAGCGGTATTTATATTGCTGAGTTATCAATATAGTGAACTGTCTGTCTTCTTGAGGGAAAAGAGACATGATTCCTGTTCTGGGCATCACATACAGTTTTTTCTCCATATGGTTTATATCGTGAGGGAATGGAGATTTTAGAAAAGAAATTTTAGAAAAGAAATTCCAGGTGTGGAAGCAATTCCTAGAATCCAAATCCATCACATAGTTGATAGGAAGGGCATCAAGTTGCAGAAAAGAAGCCAAATACGAAAGATGCATACCAGATGTGGTCTGCCAACACATCCAGGTGAGCAATAACCCTAACTATACACTGAGCCCAACTGACATGGCCCATCCAACCAATACTGGCATGAAAAGCACATGAGAGGAGAGAAGCTAGGATGGATGCATAGATGTGAAAAGCTGTGCCGTCATCATCAAGACTAAATAATCCTTGCAGTTATATGTTGTCTCCCTTTTGTTTGGCAATCTTTTTACAGAGCATATAACATAAACGCTGAGATCTTACATTTCGGCTTCCCAAGTTTTTCAACAAAAATGCTCTTACAATGACATCAGAATATCTGTTCACCAATAAGAATAACTTCGATTGCACCAAGCTGGATATCTTACGGTAGCCTAGCTTTTACTTCTCCGTCAGGAAAGTAAGATACGGATATAAGTATGATAGGAAGTACGCTTGGCTTCACAGTTGATTATGATCGCTAAAGAGGAAGCATTCGTTAAGTAGAGGGGTTGGTGTTTGGAGGTGCTGGTTTTGTACAAATTTTGAAATGTTTTCTCTTTTTTGTCTATTGCTGGAAAAGACAGACATTATGATGAATGTGTACGTTTTGGGCAATAGCAGTACTGTCTATGTCTACTACTACTACTACTAGTAGTAGTAGCAGCAAAAATAATGACATCAATTTCATCCCTAAATGGAAGGGAAAGATGAGATTATTCCAAGATTAATAAATGTTTTACGATGTTCTTTTTAACTTGCTGGATTTGAAGGAAGGGGAAGTGTCCATGGCCTTTGCATACCCTCTTATATCGGTGAGACTGATGCCATTAATGTTCCTCCTGAACTTTATAAGTCGGAAAGATATGTTCTGAGAATGTAGGACTGGGCATAATGATTAATGCGAAGCCCGAGGAGGAGCGGGGTGGGGCAATAAGGGTGAAGAAAAGAGGAAAAGCTAAGACGAGAATGGCATGAATCCCACCAGTTCCGAAGAGTATATACCATTATAACAACAACAGAAAAGCAGAGCGAGGAGAGAGCACGTCTGGGCCAGAGGCTGGAGTGTGTCTGTGATGTTAATGACGTAGTTTGGCGAGTTTTTATCCAATTACCAGTTTTGTTCTTCTAGAAAGATTTTAGCTCTGGAATCCATGATTCCATTTTGAATTGCTGCATGTATTTTTGGCTTCACGAGGATCAAATAATGTTTTAGTAAATCAAGCCGATGGAATTAGCGTGACAAGAACTAAACAACTTTGACAGCAAGTATCAGCTATTGCTTGTTTATGTATGATGATAGTATGGAGGCTACTTTATCCGCAGCTTTTTGCGATATCCATAATTCGAAGAAAGCATAGAAATCATCATATCGACTGCTGTTTTGTAAAGTTATGGCTTGATTTTCTGCATAGAACAACTCCAAGATTGTCTATCCAACGAGGCGAAAAAGAATGGGAGTGCTGGATTCTAGTATAATACAATGTTGAATAAAATGTTTTAGAACCAAGAAACCAACAGCGTGAGGAATCCAAGAAAACGGGAATTTGATGTTTAGAACGAGAAGAAGCTTGGCAGGCCAAAGCACAGGAGGAACTGAAAAAAAGTAGGTGTGATTGGAAGAGCTGGTCTAAATATATGAAGATAAGTTTGGTTGGAGTGTTAGAACCGAAGTTGTCAGCTTCATAGATCTGAAGTAGATGCTGGAAGAGTGTGGCGTGCAATGAGGTTGGTGGTTGATGTTCCAGAAACACTAGAATCAATCTTTAGTAATTTCCTCTAGGTTCTGGAGATAAAATTCTGCCGAGTTTAACTTTGACTTTATTGATTTCCTACACGCAGATAATAAAATAAGCAACAATTGTTTAGCCCACGGTTAGCTCTGATTGAGTAGACCTATAATCAAACACATTCCAGTCCTGACCATTCGTTTTTTTAACCCCTCAAACATTTAGAACTTTCAGTTTTAAAACGGTAGAATACAATTTGAGGGAGCTTGGTTGCCATGTCTAGCAGTTCGAGCAACCACAAATATGCTCTCAGTTTGAATAACTAATCAGTGAAGTACATGAATGAATTTAATCGTCGTATTCACCAATCAAAACTGGTGGTCACAATCATTGTTAGGAGTTGCTTTTATTTATTTATCTTTTTTATTTATTTATTTATGTTTCGTTACGCTTTGAGTTAAAATTCAACCGAAATTCAGGCGATTCGGTCGGCTATATTTCTCATTTGTAAACTTATAGTTTGAAGCCAATATTGAAAATTAAGTCCTCTTACACAAGTTTGACAAATAAAAAATACGAAAGTGTGGCTGAAGAGAAAAAAACCATATGCAACAGCATGTGTTACAGAATATTTCCCGCCATTCTAGAGCTGTAAACAAGGTGGATTTCAAAGAAAACTCGCTTTGTGCATACATCATGCCTGGATTATTTGATTACGTTAACCAACCACTTCAAATAATACAAAAATTGTTCGGTAAGTAACAGCATGTCTTATTTACAGATGGTATTATGGAAAATCTGACTAAATATTTTCATAGTATGTAATATTATTTCTTATAGTAAAATTTTAAGAAAACGGAGAATTGAAGCGATGAAATATACATAGTTCATAAGTGCCAACACACGAAACTCTCGGCCCTTCAGTCAATCTGTTACTTCTGCTAAATATTAATGATAAAAATATAGGTGGACATTGGAATTAGACACTGAGGGAAAATGGCTGTAA
>NC_068998.1:27590790-27612904 GCF_001194135.2 Octopus bimaculoides
CCACCACGAAACTTGATATGCTAGAAATAACAGCTAAACGCGGACAATCCTAAATCTATTCACAAGGCATTCGTTGTCCTGAGGCGATTTGCTTGAGGTGCTGCACAGTGGGATCGAATCCCAAACTGCATGGTCATAAAGCATTCTTCTTTATCACAAAGTCATTCCGGGTCAGGCCAAAATCCATTGGTACCGATACAATTATAAAACTGAAGAATGTTTTTCTATCCTATAATAATTCAAGACTGTTCAATCAAAGAATTAAAGTGTTCTGTTGAAAAAATAGCTGAGCCTAAAGAAAGTATTATCTTCCCTGACAAAGTTAAATTCTTTGGTCTTAATGCAAAAAGCAGGGGAACCAGCTAATGAATTTCTGAAGGTTCTAATATCCAAATATTTTACACTTGTAGTAAATGATTTGATTCTTGGAAAGTTAAATGAGCAACTCAGTAAATCAAATTAAAATTTACAGCCATTGGCCTTTTATATCATTTAACCCATTAGCACTCAGATTATTAAATGCTTATTTATTCACATTGTTTTGAATTAATCTTGCATTATCTTGCAGTTTTGAGATTTTGATGGTGTCATTGTTTATTTTTAGAATGACACTGTACAGTACATGTGAGAGGACAGATCTGGCTGGTTTGAACATAAAACATGCAGAATATTTGGGCCGGAATTGGCTGGTTTAAATGCCAAAGGGTTAAGTTTTGTCTTATGAACAAAAAGAAATCCTTTGCAGCAAATTGGAGCCATGTCAACATATGCACATCAAAATCATTGTATTAAACTAAGTTTGTCTGTAATATTAATGTTAAATGCTATGAATTCTTAAAAAGTCTGCTGATGAGAAAGTAACTTTGAATATTAGTTAGACAACAAATGATGATTTACATTGGGTTAATTGTAAGTTGAAATGCTGATTCTGGTGCAGCATGTTCCATGATTTTGGTTTCACTATTAACAAAGTTATCATTAATCATTTAAAAGCCTTTAGCATTTGAACCAGCCATATCCAGCCAAAATATTCTACCTGTCTTGTACTCAAACTGGCCAGATCTGGCCTCTCACACCTACCCTATAATTTCACTCTGCATATAAAAAAATCACATTATCAAAATTTCAAATCTATGAGATAATGCATGATTAATTTAAAACAAAGTGAAAAAAACAAGCGTTCCATTTGACAAAGTAACCTGGATACTAAAGGGTTAACCAAATGATTAAACATTTACACATTTTATGATCATTCAAAACTAGAGGTGGTTAGTACAACTTTGCTTGACTTTACAGTACTTCAACTTTGTTGTTAATAGCGCAAACACTCTGAAAGATACATCATATTGCTGTTTCCAATTATTTACATCTGAAAAAAGTTATAACACCAAAATTTCAGTAATCCTTTTGGTACCAGACTGCCCCTGGCTCTATCATAAAGACTTCCCATTTTAAAGTGGTCTAAATTAAAGTCTTGTGTCTAAATTTCATACTAATTTATGTTCCCAACTTGAGTTTAATAATGACAAATTATTGTAATAAATTCTTCACTATTTGAAAATTAATTGAAACAAAATTAATGTATTTCAGATAACAAAAGAGTTAAAAATAAAATTTGCTCAGTGTATGCAGTCTCGGTATACATAAAATAGGAGACTGAAAATGAACTTCACAATCTTCAAGTTATGAGAATTATAACTGTATGAAGATGTCAACATTGCTCTGGTCCAAATGCTTACAATAGAATATATTCTGCTTTAGCATTTAGATTACTCCATCAAATATAATGCTTATTTATTTATGCTTTTGAATTAATCATGTATTGTAGCTTAAAGATTTCCTTGATGAGGTGATTGTGTGTTTTAGGATGAAAATTGTTGGATGTAAGAGGCCAGATTTGGTCAGTTTGAACAAAATACATGTAAAATATTTGGGCCAGATCTAGCCAATTTCAATGCTAAAGGGCTAACTGAGTGGTTAATCGACTTAAGTAAAGTTGTAAAGAAAGTGTTGTATAGCTATAACTTGAAGATATTTAAAAAGAATGAGTAGACAGCCATTTCATAAATATTTATCCTTCCACAAGCTAACCACCTCTGTCTTACAAGCCATATCCAAATAATCATTGTACATTTGTCTCTTTAACTTTTGCTTGCATGAAAAGTACTTCTAAATTTTGAATGCTTTTTTTTTTTTTACCTATTATTTCCCAAAATACTTTCAGATCAACAAGGTTCATTGAAGCCAGAATCAGTTTCAGACTATTTTAGGAAAGAACTAGAAAAGCCATCACTTGCAGCACAAGTGAGTTTTTTCTTTCATTCTTTCTTGTGTTTTATGAATTTATTTTAAAAATTTCCTCAGTCACGGAAGGATTGCTGCTGGAGATTATAGTTTCTAATTAATCATTGAGTAGAGAAGGAAGAATATTTATGGTTGTGTGGTAAGAATTTTAGCTTTCCAACCACTTGATCCAATGTTCAGTCCCACTGCTTGGCACCTTGGATAAGTGTCTTCTATTATAGTCACAGCCCAACTAAAGCCTTATGAGTGGATTTGGTTGGCAGAAATTGAAAAGAAGCCCATTGTGTGTGTGTGTGTGTGTGTGTGTGTGTGTGTTACTGTCTCCTTGCCTGAGCATCATGTGTTGTAAGCAAGAGTCCCCATCATGCAAGTAGTATCCTTCCAATCTTTCATGAAAACATGTCTGGTTATGGAGACACGCTTATTTATTCACATTGTTTTGATTTAATCATATATTATCTGATAAAGTTACTTCCCTTGAGTAAAAAATAGCCGTCCCAGTTAAAGTTGCCATTTCTTAGTAGCTATTCTTGACTTAATCTTATATTGACAACTAAAGAAATAAGAAAAATAATTTGTATGAAAAATTAGGATTGAAGCCAAAAATTATTGAAACAGTTTAAACTGTTATCTTTTATCTGTTTTGGTCATTAGACTGTGGCCTTGCTGGGGCACTGCCTTGAAGAACTTCCAGTCGAATCGACCCCAGTAATTTTTTGTGTGTAAAGCCTGGTACTTATTTTATCAGCCCAGCACTGGTCGTCAAGTGGTAGTGGGGGACAAACACTGATACATAGGCTCACACACACATAGTTATGGTATATTCGATTAAGAATGTAGTAGAGTTCAGTATAAAGTTCATCCACCTTCAGGTTGACCCCTGTGCTATCTAGTTGTAGTATTATACATACTTCCAGGTTTGTGTTTGGGCTTCTGTTGTGTGTGAATAGATAATTAAAAAAATTGGAGTCAACAAGGAGGATTATGGTTGGACATTTATCTTCTAATCGCTACAATTGTTTCCACATAATGTAGTTCTCCAGGCATGCAGGTACTTGATTATGCAACCGTTTCCCCAGGTGATATGTAAATATTGTCTCTATAAGTTCATATTCTCAGCTTCATAAACATCCTCTCTATCTGTCACTGAGTTTATCAGGGTGTGTTGTTGCTGAAGGGATGTTGGTAAATGTCCAACTGTACTCCTTATTGTTGACTCTAATTTGTTTCAATTATATATATGTACACACAATGGGTTTCTTTCAGTTTCTGTCTACCAAATCTACTCACAAGGCTTTGGTCAGCCCAAGGTGCCATGTGGTTAGGAAGCAAGCTTCTTGCCACCTCTGCACCTATAAAATTTCTTTGTACAACAATGTGAACATGGGATGTTTTGTTTTGTTTAGGTGAAATCTGTCAACTCCACAGCACTTCACGACCTGATTCCCAACTCTTTAGTGCGTTATCGATGTATGGTTCAAGATATGTTTGATCCCGAATTTTACATGGGAACATACAAAATAAAGGACCCCTGCACAAAACAAACATTTGTTAAGTGTGGAATGTACCGTGATGTGGCAGAATGCAAGGTGAGTTTTAAAAAATTTTCTTTCGTTCATTCAGCAGAGACAATTTATAATGTATTGCCTAATATCATTATGTATAATTGCATGAAAGCCCCCACTTCTGAAGTTTCTGGCAATATGTTGAATAAGTTAGCACATTACATAACTTAATTTGAGTTCAAATCCTTCCAAGGTCATCTTTGTTTTTCTTTCCTCCAAGGTCAATAAAAGTACCAGTCAAATACTGAGGCTGTTGGTATCAAGTAACCCCCTCCCTTCAAAATTGCAGGCCTAGTTCATCATTATCATCATTATACATCGGTTTCCCATGCTGGTATGGGTTGGATGGTTTGATCGGACTTGGTAAGGCAGGAGCTGCACCAGGCTCTATTGTCTGTTCTGGCATGGTCCCTATAGCTGGATGCCCTTCCTAATGCCAACCACTCCACGGAGTGTACTGGGTGTTTTCATGCCAAACCAGCACTGGTATCAATTCTGCTGTGACAGACAAGTCTTCTTGAGTACAGCAAGGTGCTAGATATCTCAGTCCTTTGTCATCTCCTCTGTTAGAAACAGTTATTATGCAGCTTAAATCACTATAGAGTGTAGCGCTTACTAAAGATGTTTTGAGAAAGCCATATTGTAGATTCATGAAGCCTATATCACAAGAGAATATTTTAATGTGCCACAAAGAAACCTTTTGAGCTAAACTATTCTGCCAGTGTCATTCCTCTGTTTAAGAAAGGGTGACCGCATGTTACCTGTCAACTATAGTCCAGTCAGTCTTACTAGCTGTATTGCCAAACTAATGGAATCCTGTGTCAGAGAAACAGTCTGAAACATCTGGAATTCTCACAGAGTTACTCAGCTCTCGCAATTTGGATTTATCCCTATCTGCTGTGATCAACTTATCGAGTTTCTTGAAGACATCACCTGGGTCACTGATGGCGGCTCATGGGTGGATGTTGTTTACCTTGTCTTTACTAAAGCTTTTAATTCTGTGCCACACAAAAGACTTATGGCAAAACTCTCTGCAATGGGTGTGAAAGATGATCTTTCTAACTGATTGGAGTCCTTCATTCTCAACTGAAAAGGACAGCATTCTTCACCCTATTAGATGTCATCTGGTGTACTGCAGGGATCTGTTCTTTGTCCCCTTTTGTTTGTTGTATACATTAATGACATAGATGCTAACTTAAAGAATGCCACAGTGCTGAAATATGCAGATGACATCAAGCTGTACCTTGAGATGAAAAGGACAGATCCTGAACACTATAGATCTTTCCTGCAATTTGACCTGGACACAATGTAACAATGGATTACAGGCTGGCAACTCAAGCTGGCTGTGGACAAGTGTACCACCATGCATTTTGGGAGGAAAACCCCAGTGTCCACATACTCTCTCCACAACACTAATACCAAGAAGTCTTCTTGTGAACATGACCTGGGCATTAGTCAGCAGTGATTTGTGCTGGACAAAGCACATCTCTAAAACTGGCAAGAAGGCTGAGGGTGTTTTGGCATCACCCAGCAAGACCTTTGTCAGCTGCCCTCCAGCTATCGATTTAAGGCTGTATATGGTTATGGTGCAGCCACACTTGGAATTTGCATCACCAGTCTGGAACCCCTATTTTGCTCAGGACATTGACCTCCTGAAACTGTTCAGAGACGTGCAACCAAGCAAACACCCTCCATGCTCTGAACACCTTGCTTCCCTGGGCTTAGATACATTAGAATTATTAAACTTTTGTGCCAGTAACTACCTTGTGCATCTTTTTGAGCTCCATGTGTCTAACACGCGTGGGCATGCCTACAAAGCCAGAAAACAGCACAGCTCCCATGACTTTCGGAAACATTTTTTCACACTCAGAGTTGCTGAAGCATGGAACAAACTACCTGCATCAGTTGTTAGTTGCCGAGACATTGCAGCCTTTAAAACCTCCATGCTTCCTGAAATTCGCCAACACTACGCCTGATACCCCCCCCCCCATATGCATACACACATGTATATCATGACTCATACACTGTTCACTTTCCTGACTTTTGTACATAATTCTATGTACTATACATGCACCTTTGATGAGTTGTAGTGCACCTGAACACTATACATAATAACTTCATTATTATTATTATATTATTATTAAAATATTTGATAGAAACTTTTATATATGTTATATTTTTGTTTTAGCCTGAAGAGATTGTGACTGATAGTAATCAAATTGTGATGCTTGACCGACAAACCCTTTACTGTATTCCAATCCCAGCTGAGACACAATGGGTGAAAAAAATATCCTTTACCATTGATCTACAATTTTATGACCTAAATAACTTTTTCTGATTATTCTATAAATTCTATTCTTAGTAGTAAAAGTCTTTAATAACTGTCCTACCAGAATAAAACTGAATGTTTTTTTAATCTAATTTGGTTCTGTAAAGACAGGTTTAGCCTAATACAGGTTCTGCTATTTATTGAAATGTTTCTGTTATATAGCTAATGCTGGAGGTTTGTAAATCTATATAGTTATTCAAACAACACAAATAACAAAATATGCACTTTTGATTTCTAAATCGCAAACCAACAACTTGTTTACATTCATTTTTCTCTAACAAAGTTATTAGTCCTTAATGACCCCCCCCCCCCACTACTTTGCTATATGACATTGCTTATTTTCGTCTTTACAAATTGTCCTTAGTGCTAACCTTATGGTTGTATAGAGTTTAATGTTGACAAGGATGGCTACTGTAAGTTTAGAGATATACTTTGACTAGGACCATTTTACTATCACAGTATTTTGACTTGTGATCAGAACTATAACCTGACATTTCTGAAAATGGTTCTAAATAAGAAAAATAAAACAAAACATTGAAAATTATGTCACAAAGCTTGAGTGATTTCTCTAATTTCCCTGTGTGAATGCTTTTAGTACTTAACTCTTTCCAAGGATATGCTGAGAAGGAAAAAACAGTGTCTTCTGAACTTAGTGCTAGTGCTAGTGGATCCCTGAAGAGACCCCATGATGATGTGGATGATACTGAAGATATGGAATGTACAAATCCACATGACACAGAAATGAATCCAGAAGACAAACGCAGCAGACAAAATATCTTTGAAGGTTTTAAACTTTAATTTTTTTTATAGTCAAATTAGGAAGAGCTTTGTTAAATGATTTCTTTCTGAGTTAATAACGTATTTCTTTTTGGTTTTTTTTCTCAGGTCAGACATCAACTACTTCTCCACTTGATTTGAACTTTCCTCTTCCAGGTGAGACTGGTCCTGCATGTTTAGTTAAGGTAAAGTTAAATATAATTTAAACATATTTTCCAAAGAATCATCAAGATTAGATTAGTAGGCCATTGTGTTATTGTAGAGCAGAAATGTAACTGTTTCAAGCAAAAGGATGCTATTGGTTATTTTATAATTATGAAGATGCTGGGATTTAAGCAATAACAAAATAAGAAATTTGTAATTGTCTTTGTATGTATGTGTGTAAGAAAAAAAACATATTAAAATAGATTATCTTTCACATACTCTTTTTAAATCACTCTGTTGCCCTAATAAAATTCCTTACACATATGCATAAACATACATACACTCAGCGTGAGCAATATATGTGTACAGACAGTGAGAGAGAGTGGTAAATATATATAGAGAGGGGAAAGTTTACAGTGAGAAAAGTGAAAAATGAAAGAGATAGACGAGAGAGATCTTTTCTATTGTCACAGATTTTGAAATAATTTTCAAATTTAGTATATTGATGTACTTTTTCATGCTGAATTCGATTTTGTGATTCATTTATTCCTGAACAGTTTTAGAAAAACGGTAGAGAGGTTTAAAGTTTGATCTTTTACCCAATCTGAGAACAGAATTCGGAAGCTGGCATTTTTTGTGTGATAGCTGTCAATCATAAAATGAAAGTAAACATTATAACAAAGTTTTAAAACAAAATGAAAGCAATTATGTAATGAAAAAAGAGAGATGGGGACAGAATGTGTGAGAAATAAAGTGTACAAAAAGAGTGATAAAGAGTGTGGTAAATATATAAAGAGAGGGGAAAGCATAAGAGAGAAAATGTGATGGTGATATATAGAGATTGGGAGATTTGTCAATCTAAAAGTGGAGTTATTTCTCATAGAAAATTATATTTTTTGATTATCATTTACAGACAACTTCTTTGGGACACAGATTTAGAAAATCAAAATTCATGTTTTTTGAGGATGTACCATTTCAGGGCCTTTTGGGGCTAAACACATATACATAACCACATACCCTCGCATTTATATAGATGTTTTTTTGAATGTCTTCAATTACTTGGTATGTACATACACACACACACACACACATACATATATAATTGTGTACATAAATAAAAAATTTAGAACAAGGAACAAAATTCCTTTCAATTTTAATTGGAAAAAAGATATTAGTTTTACTACTAGAGTGAATGAATAAAACTAATGTTTTATTTACATAATATAAATCTAATTATAATATTATATAAGTCCTTGCCTTCTTTGGTAAATGACATAAAAATTTAATAGAGGGCATTAGCTCATAATGATAGTTAAATAAAGACAAATATTGAATAGAATAGAATGAGACAATAATACGGATTATAAACCACTCAGCAAAATTAACTTTGTGTAAATGTGTGTGTGTGTTGCTTTTTTTCCCCTCAAAACATGATGGATCTTGTTAAATACAGTTGGGAGAGATTTGTTTTTTTGGTTTTCGAATGCTAGTAGAATTTGATGCTTACAACATTTTTGGTTACTTTTTCTTTACAACCTAATAAACTAAATATTTGCATTTTTTGTAGATTTATGACAAAGTTGATAGCTTGAAAGTAAATGATATGCTTGAAGTGATAGGTATATTATCTATAGACCCTTCCATGGTAGCTGATTCACCAGACTTGTAAGTCATTTGTTTGTTGTTGTTTTTTTACTTGTTGGGTTTTTTTTTTTTCCTTGGTGTTTTCTGACAGAAATTCTTTTGCTTTTCCATATAGATCTTTTAACTTCTCCCTTGCTGTATTTTAGCTCAGATGACATTGAAGAAGGAATGAATTCTACAGCTGTTGAACATTTACCACCACCATCTCTGGTTCCACGAATACATGCAGTGATTGTCAACAAAGTGGAGCATAACAATCCGTGGCTTACTAATTCTCTTGACAAAGACAGTCAAGAAAAAAGTTTGTATTTCTGTTTACTCTGACTTTCTCAATCAAAACCACTGTTAGTGTTTGTTAATATTATTAATGTTTGGTTAATCCTATTGTTTAATATCCTTACTGACTAATATTGTTTAGTACCATGTTAATTGGATCATTGTTTAAAATAACAAAAATAGATCAAAGCAGTTAACACAGTTTGTCATGGGGAACAGAGGCCCATTATTAAGTAATCTATGGTTTACTCTACTGTCTACTGCTTCATTAATAAGAAGACTAGAGTTTGCACCCATATCGTTCTTCTTTCTTCACGATGTTGCTGGACAATTTTAAATCTGTCTTAATTATGTCAAACACAGCAATTTGCTTGACCCCTGTCTATCTTTTCAGTCTTCACAGGCCCACCTCATATGAGTAATATTGGTTTACACCAGCCTCAACAATTGATAGCTCTTCATTCCCTCTTATTTCTTGACAGTTGAAGAAAAATAAAACCTAAACATGCTAGCTTTCTTTTCAGAAAGAAATAGAATCTATTAATAAGCAACTTCAGAGTTCTTCTGAAATAATTTATATAAACACTAACATAATTTGTAACTTAGTATCTTTCTTTTGAAGCTTCAGACACAGAAACACTACTAATTTGAGGAGGAAAGTCTTGTTTTTTGCAGTTTACAAAACTGCTTTCCGATTGATAAGCAGAGTTCATGAAAGTTCACATCAGTATTTTTGTTCAACTATGAACTGCAGTTTGCCAATAGCTCTGTCTTTTTTTATATATCACATTAATATGCAACTGGTTTTCTGATTTAAAAAGAAAAAAGGGATCTATTTTAAAATGGGGGCCACATTTTTCATTAATGTTTTACGTAGTGTTTTTGGTACGGAAAGACTTTCAAACTTCGTATACTTATCTATTTTGTGTTATAGAACAGAAAAATATTTTTGTGTTCGAATTTATTTCATGTAAAAAATTATCTTATTTCGATAATTTCAACCAATCACTGACAAGTATTCAGTTGTTTACATTTACTCCTTTGGCTGATTAAGCGATGTAAAGCGTATTTAATCTCCATACCTTCGTTTTATTTGCTTTAACTCTAACCCTAGGGTTAGGGTTAGGGTTAATTGTTTCAGAATCGTTTGTTTATGTAGTCGGCACTTAATGTATATCGGCTGAATGGACGTCAGTGATTGGTTGAAATTACAGAAATACGACAACTTTCACATGGAATAACTTATGGATTTCTTTTTTTTTAAAGAAGACTAAAAGAAAAAAGATGTTTTATATGACACATTCTACCAGTGTTCCAAGTTTCAAAGTGTTTCGTTAATGAAAAATGTGGCCCCCGTTTTAAAAAAGATCCGAAAAAAGATAAATCATCCATTTTACAGTGGTTCATGTTTAAATTAAATCCTTGTCACAATTTTATGTTGAAAACTTTAACTTGTTTCAAACTCCATTTTAATGAGAAGTTACTTCTCCAAGTTATTATTTAAAAAATAATTAATTAAAATACTTGGTTAGTGTATTTCATGAAATATCTGATTACTAAAGCATTGAATTTGGTCTAATCTTTGGGTCAGTGTTCATGTCCACATTAAGTGGATTCATTGTTTAATATTATATATAAAACATAATAAATGAGTATTTGCATATATACGTACAGGTATGTGAATACCTATGTCTACCTGTATATATAGGTGCATACCTGGGTACAGGACATTGCAAACAAACGTAGACAAAAAAAAAAAAAATAATAACCAGAGTACAGAACACACACAGGCCACATAGAGAACATTTTCCTTCATCAGCTACCCCCATTCTAACACAGGCGTTTCGAAGAGTATATATATATATATATATAGCTTTTTGAAATTATTCTGGTATATTTTCTATAAATGTATTTTGTGTATATTACAAACTTATCATTTCCACTCTAATTGCATACAATCTTTTTTGTTAATGTTTATGGTCATCTAATGTTACATGTATTCTATTTAATATTGCTTGTTTTTCAGTTCTTGCAGAGGTTGGAGAAGATCTGAAGACACTCCGAAGACGTCTTTTGGAACTGTTGCAACAGGTGACACTTGGAGACAGTTTGGCTGCAGAATATCTCCTCTGTCATTTAACTTCCTCAGTGTATGTATGTCTCCACATAAGTCATATTCTCACCTTTATGGAATACTACTCTATCATTTGCTCTCCACAGAGTATGCATATGACCATACGAAACTTACCGATCTCATTTAGCTCTTCAGTGTTTGTGTCAATGGAACAGTTCTCTTTCATTTACTCTGCACATAGTACGTAACCACACTGAACGCTTCTCTCTCATTTACTTCCTTCAGTGTATTGCACTCTCAGTTGCCAGGAGCATGGTGTGTTCTTGAGCAAAACACTTCATTTCACATTACTCTAGTGCTTTATGGGGACTGGCATGCCAAAGAATACACCCAACATTTCCTCCACATGTCATGAAAGCAACTAAAAGAGGTTGAGGTGGGATTTGTACTCCAGCCTCATAAAAACCCTTACCAGCAATGACTACCCAAACAGACCCATGGGCTGGAGGGTTGTCACCGCAGTAGGGAATCACCAACAAATGGTGGATGAAGCAACAAGCTGTCATTGCACATGCCCCCATACTACTACAAATGTATGCATGTTATTTTGAATTTTTTTTCTACTCCAAACTTTAAAATATAAAAACCCTGCTAAACTTTAAATTTCAGTTACTTTTCATCTGGCCTTCTTCCAATTGGTAAACTCTCTTTAAATCTGAGCCGAGTTCCCACATCTCTTGGATATGCCAAATTGCTGCACCAGTTTATTTCTTCCCTTGTTACCAAGGTAATTAGATCACATTAATTAATTGTAATTATTATTTTATGCCTGCTTTTCCATGCTTGCATGGGTCATTATGGTCTAAAATCTCATTTGGAGTTTACAGAAAATAATTTGCCATGGTGATTTTTGGAATTCTGGCTCTGTTGTTCAGTTTTTAACTTTTTAATGGTTTGAAATACCTTTATTTGTTAGTCATTTGACTGTGACTATGCTGGGGCACTGCCTTGAAGGGTTTTAGTCAAACAAAATCAATCCCTGGACTTATTTTATTAAGACTGGTACTTATTCTAGCAGTCTCTTTTGTCAAACTGCTAAGTTACAGAGACTCAAGTGGTAGTCGGGGATAAACATATATATGACAGGCTTCTTTCGGTTTCTTCTACCAAATTCACTCTCAAGGCTTTGAGTCAACTTGAGGCTATAGAAAACAACACTTGCCCAAGGTGCTATGCAGTGGG
The DNA here is from genome assembly GCF_001194135.2 of Octopus bimaculoides. Taxonomy (NCBI): domain Eukaryota; kingdom Metazoa; phylum Mollusca; class Cephalopoda; order Octopoda; family Octopodidae; genus Octopus; species Octopus bimaculoides. The sequence goes on from NC_068998.1 coordinate 27,603,146, forward strand.
ATCGAAACTGGAACCATGTGGTAGGGAAGCAAACTTATTACCATATAGCAGCATGTGTATTCTAGGTTTTAAAATAATTCTTCAAATGTAATCTATTTTCCAGTGTTACATGCTGCCACTGAGCCTGAATTATCTCAACGGCAAGCTGTTCAGCCCTCAGAAAGACTATTCCAAGAATCGTTTAAAGACCGGTGTATTACAAATGAGCAAACAGACTCATCTCATACTTGATGAAACACAACTAGAAGCTGGGCAGCTCAATGTTGAAGGTAGTTTTCAAGTTACTGTATTTCATTCCATTTTTGTCTTATTCTCTGAGTATATGCTATAACTCTTTTTTATATATTTTTCAGGTCATAAAAACATCAAAGCATTAGAAAATGTTATTCGCTTTCAGAAGATAGAGTATGATTTTGGCTTCTACCAACGAGAATATGAATCTAATATTGAAGTCCTTTGCATTTCTGAAGGAAAGTCTATTTTACCTGTAAGTAATCTATCTATCTTTCTCTCTGTAGAGGATGCAGACATTAATGATTTTTCTCTTTCAATCAGCTAAAACAGGCTTGGCTGTATTGTTTAAGAAGTGTCTTCAGGCTCAATTCTATTGTGCAGCACCTTGGGCTATTTTGTAACTCTCTTTGGCTGCCCAATGCCTTATGAGTGAATTTGGTACAAGGAAATTGTAAGCAGCCTCCATATAAGCTACAGTTTTAAAAACCAGTGAAAAAAAAATCCCTTACTTAAAATAACATGTAAAGAGTATTGACAGGAAGAGCATCTAAAGTTTCGCCTCAAAATCAATTCCAAGCCATGCTAGTAGGGGGTGGGGTCATTAAAATGAACATATAAGTGTAAGTTGTGTACTGGCCCTGACACCTATAATTACTTAATCTTGTGTTCATTTCTTTAGGCAGATGTTCATGTTCCACTTGACATTAGCATAAGATATGAAAACCTGGACAGTTATTTTTCTCATCTGAATAATGAACTGACTCCAAACCTGGTAAAAAAATTCCAAATCTACCTTGGTTTAGTGAAAAGAATGGAATATACTCTAGAGAAGGAATTTGAACAGGTAAGAAAATGATAGTTTACTCTTTAGCATTTAAACAGACCAAATTCAGCTCAAATATTCTACAGCTAACCTCTCACACCTAACTTACACTAACATTCTAAAAGTAAACAATCACATCATCAAAACAATCGGAATAGAAAAAAAGCATTGCATTTGTCAGAGTAATCTGAACACTAAAAAAGTTAACTTTCTTAGACACTTGAGGATTTAAATTAAATTTTGTGTTTTTCTATTTCCCTAGTTTGTTCAGAATGATTTCATTAGTATGCGAAAAAATGACAGTAAAAGTATTACTGAAGATGGATTACATTCTTTGCTTAATCTTACACGGTATGTATATCTTTATAGTATTCTTGAAGAAATATTGTATGAATGTTTAGACTACTAATAAGTAATTTCTTCTCTTTTCAGACTTCTCACTATGAGTTGGGGCCTTCCTGGTCCAACAGCAGAAATGTGGCAACGTGCCAAAGTTCTAGAAACTTCATGCAGAGAACGGGTACCACAGCAAACCCAAACACTTCAACCTCATTAGAAATATTCTTAATAAACACATTATTGCAATCTATTGTTGAGCTGTTTATATTTATTACTTAAAACATGGATAGAATCTAAAAGAAGAAAAAACCCAACAAACAACCTGGATAAAATGAACTAATGTTTATTTTGAAATGAATAAAATGATGGTGGAATACTGATGAGTTTCTCAACTGCTAACTAGTTTAACACCAAAATGTCTGCAAAGAGAGAGAGAAAAAGTAAATCAGCATCTTTCAAATGATGTGACTGAAAGAGTAATAAATTATTTACATGTGACAAGTATATTAAACAAAAGGAAACTTTCACCACCTCTTGAAAAAAAAAAGTTAAACACAAAATTATACATAAGCACCAAGTCTCAAAATCTCTTCTGGTGTAAGAAAGAAATTGGGTTTCTCTTTAAAATGGCTATTTTAAAGTAAGCTGTCCTTCATAATTTCATAAAATGAAATTGGATAAAGAGATGAGCAAGAAGTTATTTACCTGAGTTATTGTGCTTCTGAAGTTTCCATGCCTTCTTCTTCAGCACCCTCTTCTGCATCCTCATCCTCTTCTTTCTTCTCTGGTTTTTCATAGGCTTTGTCTGATGGTGTAACCACAACTCCTTCCCACACGCTCATTTCTACAGCAATGTCTGAAACAACCGAACCTATTATTAGCTAGAATACAAGGCTTAATAAGGTTTCATTATTACATACCTTGGTCAAGTTTGTTGCAATATAAGTGAGAGTTACTGAAACATTAGATTACTTACTTGAAGTTCCTTCTAGCCCAAGAATTTGTCGATAACCTCCATGACTTAGGACCCGTAACAGAGTCTGCGCAGTGAAGCAAACTTGGTCCTGCAAGAATTTAGAATTTATAAAATGAGAGGGAAAATTCTCCGTTAAAAAGAAAAACTTCTATTCTATAAATATTTCAAAACTGTACATACCTGTTGTTCAAGTGTCATTACTGTGTGTACACGTACTGTACCTTGTTCACATGGATCAGTTATTCCAACTGAGCCTGGCAAGAAAAAGCCAGCTGCCAGAAGTTGTAAACATCGTCTACATAAAGAAAGCAAATAAGTTATTTCTTAGTTTCAAAGAAGTTAAGAAATTATGAGTATAAAATTTATATATATGGTTGCTATCTTCATTTAACTAATTTTGATCAACTCAGCTTAACTAGCACATAATCAGTGCAGAATTAGACAAGACTCATTAAGAAAAACAATGTTAAGAAGTCTTACCTGAAAGCTACATTAATAGGAAGTGGTTGCCGTGATGGGTTGTTCATGATGGCATAATGAGCCTGGAAATAAACCAGATTATTTTATAGAAATAGGTCTTTTAAGTTAGACAATAAATGAACAAAATAATTGAAAATGTGTTAACTTACAAGCAGATCTATAATCCAGGGTGTGAGAGGTTCTAGTCCTTGGAATCGGTTTTTTAAGTCACGTACTAAACGTATCAACACTTTGATACTACAAATAAATGAAAATATAAAAATAGATTGTGCTTTCAAAGGAGTAAAAACTATGAAAATGTTACTGACTTTCTGCTAAATTATCATCATTTATTTATGTTCACTTTTCATGCTAACAAGCTTGAAGAATTAGGATTTGAGTTAATTCTTATTTGGAGCTTGTGCTTTCTATTTTGGAATGATTTCTAACACTGGATGCCCTTTTAATGCCAGTCACTTTTCAGAATGTATACAGTTCATTTTATCTGTGGCAACAGCACTAGAGAAGGAGACTGTCTTGCCCTCAGCAATGAGTTTTACACTGTTATCCTGGTACCAGTACAAGAGGTTGCTTTGTCTTTGGTAAAACTAAAGAATCCTCTCAATTCTTTGTTCCATATGGTCATGGGAAAGTGACAGAGAGTAATAGGGGATTATGATTAATGGAGGAGTAAGAGGGTGATATGGGAGGTAACAATAGAGACAGCAATGTGATAGAGGAAGAGAGAGTAATATAAATCTAGTGAGTGATAAAGGAGGAAGAATAAAAATGGTAGAGAGATTGAATATAGATGGGTCTGATGCTATCCCTCGTGATTTGGTATAATCGGGAAAGAGTGATGGTAGCAAGTGATTGAATATGGATAGATCCAAAGGTATTCTTTGTTACAATAACAGTTAATGATTCTTATTTCTTCTTCCAGTAATAGAACTTATGAAATCATCAATGTTTGGGTGTAGCATGAAGTATCATACCCCAAACATTGAAAAGAAAATATCAAAATTCTATATCTAACATGCTGTTGCCACATTCTGTCATAACCAAATTATCTGAAAACAATGTGTGTAGATGAAATCTCTTTTCCTATGAATAATCCATCATTTTAATGTCCATTTTCCCATGCTTGCACAGGGTAGTTGGAATTCATTGAGGCAGATTTTCAATGGCTGGATGCCCTTCCTGCTACCAACACTCCTGTTTCCAAGCAAGGAATACTTCCTCATGGGTAAACAGGGTTTCATGTAAGACCACCTCCTTAATGATGGTATTTGTTTAAAACTACTGGGCAATATCAAAACATGGACACACACAATGGGGTTCTTTTAGTCTCTATCTATGAAATCCAATTCACAAAACTTTAGTCAGTCTGGGGCTAGAATAGAACACACCTGCCCAAAATAAAACAAGCTAATGATGTTCTACACACCAACAGTTAGAAAAAGCAAATGTAGTTTACCCTTGATTCACCTATGATCAAAAGTTTTCTGTAATGATTCAGAGATAGTCTACCCAAGTTATAATTTAAGAGATTCAATTGATATTTCTAATAAATTAAATGCAGTTTGTTAGTGTCCAATGAGAAGAAAATTTCAAATATTTTTCAACAGTACACCATCATACCAATCTTATTCACTTTAAGAAAAAAAAAGTTCTGATTCTGCTGGTGAGATTACTCTTGAAACTCCTTTGGAAGATGTTTGTAAGAACTTACACTACAAACTCAAAGATATATATTTGTATAATCACCTTGAATGTGAAGCATTTTCTTCAAACCATCGAGCATGTCTGATTGCAGCCAAGTGACCTTGCATGGTTTTACCATCCACTGTCAAATATAGAAAAGTTGCACTAAAATAACAATCAGAGAAAGATAAGATAATACACAAGAAATTGCCCCTTTGGAATCCAAATAAGAGCTGACAAACCATATGTAATAATAACAATGTGTTTTGAAATACAATATTTTGAGAAATCTAGAATATAATTTACAAGTTAATTGTCCTATTTTATATCAAGAGACACTTCATTTCATTATAACACATCTATGAAAAGGCATTAAGCTGGTAGAATCATTAGCACACTGGACAAAATGCTTAGGAGCATTTCGTCAAGTCTGCTGCCAAGGTTGACTTCCATCCTTTTGGGGGTCAATGTAATCAATGAGCTTCCCTCTAAATTTCAGACCTTGTGCCTATAGTAGAATGGATTATAACAGATCTACAAATACAGTCCAACTAACAACTGTGTAAAAATATGACAAAATGGAAATATTGCTGGAACACAAGTAATAAGCAGATAAACATAGAAGAGTAGTTGCTTACAATGAAGTTCAGGATCCAGCTTTTTCAAGTTTGGTGGGATTGTAGTAATCAAACATTTTACGGAAACATCTGAATAACTTATTTCAAAACCAGATTCATTGGTTAACATACTGAGAACTAAAAAAAAAGACAGAAACCAATTTCAGCTAATGTGGATAAATAATCAGGAAGATATATATATATATAAAAAAAACTCTAAATATTCAGAAAAATTGATTTAATTAATAATTGTCTTTCAACTTCTGTAAGTTTATAAACATTTAGATTTACAGCTATATACAACCATATACTTATTTAGAAATAAATTATGAAGCAACAAAAATGAAAACATATACTGACCTTCATGTGGATCAGCAGTGCGTAAATCATCGGCTACTTTATTGCCCAATGCAGCCACTGCTTCCTCTGTCCAAAAATGACATTTAAAAGCATTTAATAGACATTTAGTAAATATTAGAGAATTGGCAAAATAACAAATCAAATATATATATAAGTTTATTTGTTAGCATAACAATGGCAGTCCTATACAAGGACAAAGTTACTGTCTTTTAGCCCCAGGAAAACATGACACACATATATATATCATCTCAAAAGAGAGGACAAAAAACTGAGATATCTGGCCCCTTGCTGTATACTCAGCAACCCCCGTCCTCTACAGCAGAAGTGTTAAGGCTGTTCTCCTTGAAGAGGATTGGCATTGTGTTGGTGCCATGTAAAAAACACCCAGCACACACTGTAAAGAGGTTGGCATTAAGAAGGGTATCCAGCTGTAAAAACCTGAGCCAAAGCAAACTGGAACCTGGTGCAGCTCTCCAGCTTACCAGGTCATGTCAAACCATCCAGCCCATACCAGCATGGAAAAGGGATGTTGATGATATCTATATATATGTGTGTGTGTGTGTAAATTTAGTTTCACAGTAAAACTTACTTGTTGGTAGAGTTTTCAGGATGACAACCATATCAGCCACATTGTGACCTGCCATCATTGTACCTTTCTTGTGAGACCCAACTTGTCGTACTTCTTCAATTTGCTAAAAATAAAAAAAAAATGTATTCTCTAGTAATCAGGGAAAATAATTAACACTGACACGAAGTAAATGTGAAGCCTTTATGCAGTTACTCAATTTGCTAAAAATAGCAGCTGAATCTCATTCAAATCACACCCTACTATCTTATATGGGGGAAAAAAAAAACTGGACAGAATGGACTCAGCAAGAATGCTTTTGATCACAGATCTTTGTATCAATACTGGTGTGGGGGCTAATTTGAAAGTAATTTAAGAATTCTATTGACTAGAGCCTCAATGGAAGAATTTAAACTGAAACTGTAAACATTGTAACAAGTGATGTTTATACAAGTTGTAATAGTTAAGTAGGTCTTATGGCACAGCAATCTGTAGATTAACCACGTTGCACCTTGTTATGCAGTAGCAGCAATTTATATGAAAGAAAAAGTGATGTGACAATCGGTGTATATTTTTGTTTTACCATCCTATGACATGAAGCTTTGGTGGTTGCACAAGTGAACTACAATCTTGATCCCTTGGAGTCATTCTATAGTTCCATGTTGGCTATAGTTGATTAAGCATGACCCACAATCTCAGGTTCCTAGCTGGGAACTACATGAAGTAGTAAATTGTATAGAGTGCAAGGTGACAGTTGCTGTTCCTTTGCAGTTATTTATAAAATGTGTCCAGACCACTTTAAGACAGCAGCAGGGTGATTTAGCTGCTATTTTTTGACAGTCAGCAACCTCATTGGTTTTACAAAAGGTAATTAATTTTATAACTCTTAGTTTTTTTGTTTTTTTTAAATCTTCCTTGTCACCATAAATGGCTGAGTGGTTATATTACTAAACTTCTGTTAACCAATTGATTAGGATTTAATTCCACTCCAAGTGTTTTGGTGTGTAATCAGGTTGTATTTGAAGTTTTACAGGTTTCATTTTACCTAGCTGTCAGTAATAAGTATTATATTATTTACATGTGACAGACTGAGTATATTAAGCAAGAGATTTATCTCGAAAATGCTTAACCACTCCTCAAGAGAAAAAAAAAAAATACACATGCACACACAGAAGCACCATGCCTTAAAACCTATTCTGGTATTGGAGAAAAATTGGGTTTATCCTTAAACAGATTATTTTAAAGTAAGCTGTTCTAAATTATTTCATAAAGTGGAACTGGATGATGAAAGTGAAGAGTAAAACAATTCTAAGAACAGCCTGCACCATTATTGTTGATTTATAAAACAAAAAAATTTTAAAAAGTCAAGCTGTGTTAATGCTGCAGAAAATTTCTTCCACTTGATACAATAAGGAAATATGATAATGGTGTGGTTTTATTAATTTTGTAATTCCTTTATACAGTTTAAACTTATTCCGAGACATGCAGCATTTATATAAAACTATTTTACTGTATTTAAATGTGTTTAATTTCATTGAATTTGTGCAACACCAGCCAGCGGAGTGGGAAAAGAGTAAATGTCATATAATGAATCGACTGTTGCTTTCAATATTGCAACTGATTCAGCAAATTATAATTTTACCATAAGAAAGCTATGGCCTCAACAATCATTGTGATCTAAAAAGGCCTCATCTTATTAAGTCATAAATTTCAACTCCTCAAATCGTGGAAATCCGAGTGGCTTTTCTCATAAAAATGTTGATTAATTAGGTATATTTTGAAAAACCACCTTTTTAGTTACAATATTTTCCAAATACTATTGCGGCATACACTACACATAGAATACAAATTATATCACAAAAATATTCATTGTTCTTTTAGGCTAAAGGTTACTGTAAGCAGGCAGAATACCCAACATGAAAATTTCTTGCCAACAGCAGATCTGTAATCTTAAATCTGAAGTTAATAAATATTGAACTTACTGCTGGCTCAAATGAAGCAGTTAGAATAAGATTGTCCATCACTGTCTGAATCTTAGTGACTAGTGCAAGTACAGCAGATTGTTCTGATGTGGATGGTGTCAGATCTTGATTACGTTTTAACAAAGCCTAAATAAACAGAGAAAAGACTGATAATGCATTAAGTTAATAACATAAGATTGACAATTTCAAATAAAAATCATACTTATAAAACTCTTCATTATAAATTGGCTGTTCAAAGATTTATATACAAGGAAAGGAAAAAATTTAAATCTTTTCAAATTTACAAAGCAGTATAATCTCAGTGGTAATATTCTAGAACCAGCATGGGCAACCTTTTTTGAGACATGGCTCACCAGCAAGCAGGCCACGCTACTAAAAATATTCAATTTTTGGCTAGCATGCCATTCAGTGACTCTGCAGTTTACCCATGACTCTTGCAGACCATGGATATATTCAAATATTTCATTTAACATGTGCATTAATAAATAGTGTCACAAACTTAAGTATTAAAGTATGACATGAAAGCATTATAAATCAAATTTTATTATCCAAAGCAGAAAACCTGTTGAATATTATATTTACATCAGTTACAAATGACAGTAACTAAGACAATGCCTTTCCATCATTCAATGATGAGGATTCAGTTGTTCAATCAACAATTACCTGCTCATGAACTAACATGTAAGTGACTGAGCATTCCTCAGACACGTGTACCTTTTACATAATTCTCAGCTAGAATCAGCATAACACACTATGTGATGAGGCGGTCACATAGCATCTCCCTAATTTCACTCACAAGGTATCAGTTGACCTGAGACTATAGATAATGGCATTTGCTCAAGAGGCTATGCAGTGGGATCAAACCCGGGAATTTGTGGTTGTGAAGTAAACTTACCATTTGGCCATACTGTGCCCACAACTAAGGCAGTAATGCACACAACATAGATTACAGAATGTTATATTGAAAACATTTATTAAACTATTACATGTAATGAAATATAACTGCCAGAGACACAGACACTAGAAGAGTTTATTCATCAGTTTTCTCATTCATATTGTGATAACTATGACTATAAGAAAAATATTCATTGTTTTTCCTCTAAATTAATGGTCTATTCTCACAGTAAAGTGAATAAAACCATTTGTTTTTCAAGATACAATATATTATTTATGTCTTGCAAACAAGACAAACAAATTTATATTATTTATATATAATAAACAATAGTATTGGATTGAGACTAAAAGGAATAATCCTTTAAATCATAAGTCTTGAAAAAAGGATTTTTTTCTTAACTTTACTGTGAGTGTATAACATTAATTTCGGAGAGCAAGAGTGAATATTTTCCTTATCACTAATAAATAAGTAAACTGATAGGGGCTATATATATATATATATATATATTTATTTAGGGTATATTCTATTTGGAACATAGTGGCGTACAGTTTAGGGCCCCTGAAAAAATTTTGCTTTAGATATATGTATCGGTATGTATTACAAGAAACTGTTTCTTTCTCTAACATAGTTCAACCTACACAAGTTAACATGTGAAAAACAAAATAGGAATTTTGAAAGAAATTTCTATAAAACTAGTCTTTAAACATTGAATGGGTGGAGGTGGCGACCAGTATAAAATAGTAATCAAAAAGATCCCTAGATAAAAAATGGTTGAGAACCCCTGAACTAGATCAACTAGCAAAAA
>NC_068998.1:27612915-27624521 GCF_001194135.2 Octopus bimaculoides
TAAATGTTAAAATATGGTTACAATATATAAATAAATCTGAGGTAAAAAAAAAAAAAAATACTAACTTCAGTAAATAACTTGTCGTCTGTAGCAGGTTTAGCTCGTGGGAAGGCACTCTCACACTGAAATAGATAATAGTATGACAATTTGAATAATGGATGGAATATATTAACTGTTTAATCATTTGTTCCAGTAAGATAGTAATAATTACAGAAAGCAGAGTTTAAGATCCACAGATAGAAAAATATTGTAAGACACAAAAACATAACAAACAGCCTTAACATTGGTCATATGAAAATAGGTTTAATACACACCTGAGCCAAATCAAATGGAACATGTGGTACAAATGCTCGGAACCTACAATAAGAAATAGATTTGTAAAATTCAAGAAAATCTGTTCAAATTTTAATCAATTAGATTCTAACAGCCAATAAAAACAAAAATCTATATAATTTACAAGTTAAAAGTTGACAAGGTAGTCAGCTATCTAATTAAAAAAAGGTGTCATTTTTAAGTAAATAACTGTGAAAGGAAGGTCTTAACTCACATTGGCCCAGGTTTGAATGGTGGTGCCATGGGCCGCATCATTCCAGCACCTCTTATCATTGGTGGCCCACCACGACCACGAATATTTCTGAAGTTGGGGCGGAAAAAACTTCTGAAATAATTGCAAATGTAAAAAACTATTCAGTGAACAAATATTCTAAATTGGAAAACAATAAGGGAAAAAGAAAAAATGTTTTACAAATTTGCTCAGGAATTTACTCAAAGCTTAAGGATCATTTAAACTAGAATAGCATTAAAAGTATTACAAAGTCACAATAATGTTAGTTAATGGCAAAACAGAACTTGGTAATTTTTATACTAGCTTTAGTGCATTGGAGTAAATAACACAAACAGCTTATAGATTAAGAATCTACAATGACTCAGGGTAATAATTTCTTATACATATTAATCTAATTGGAACAAGAGGGACATAAAATTATTGTTAATTATTACTGCTGACAACAAAGGTTCATTTCCTGTCTGCATAAAGCAAATTACATGAGGTTTGAACTATGATGCTGTTTGTACAATCTTGACTTAAGAGCAAAACTGAAAACAGGCAGTTTAAGAAAGAAACAGAGTTCAAAAACAATGCAATGGTTAATTGAAGATCCTATAAGCTAGTAATAGATGTATTAATGAACTTCACAAATAAAATGTTACAGGATTTCAAATACATGGTTTTTTTGTATTATGTAACTATCTCATCAATGTCAATATGATAAAACTGATAGATAGAATAGCTTGATATTTCTTAGTGTACAGACATTTCATTTTCTTGGATTAATTATAGAATTTATTTTCATTAGGTGTGATTAATGATCATGAAAATACTTATGGGAAAGACACAACAAAGATACATTTCCATGATGCAGCAGTAGAAAGAAAAGTAATCACTATCTTAACAACTTGACAGTGATATTCAATCAAACAAGACACTCAAAGATGACAGCAATATTTAATGCAAGGTCAAATGGTGGCTTTTAGAGACACAAAATAATCTCAGGTGCAAGAAATTTGCAAGCAGTCAACATGCATGAATATATTTGTTCAAAGGGAGATGTAGAAACAAATATAGGTTAGAATCAGGATGGGCATCAGGCCATAGAATGCTACCTCGAGAAGCCTTGTCTATCTCATGCCAACATGAAGAACGTTGCTACAACAATGATGATCATCTTTTTATGTCTGTTTTCCATACTGCAAGGATTTCTAACAGTGCCATGGGTCAGGTCATTTCTTTCTTGAAGAAGTGCCTTCATGGAGGTGTGGACACATGTAGAAGACAGAATGTAATTACAGATGAATTTCTTGAGTACATAATTCCTTTCAAACACACACATGCATGAATATATATAATGTGTGTTTATGAGGAAGTTTCATGAGCTCAGGAGTAAAAGTATCACAGCAGACTATGAGAAGATCACTTGCATTTCAATAATATGGTCTTGTGATATATTTAGGCAAGATTAAAAATCCTGATCTCAAATTTGGAGACTTTCTTCTTTTCTTGGTCTTTTTGTCATTTTATGACCAGAGTGGTTGGAAGCATGGCTGTACGATAAGAAGTTTGCATCCCAACTACATGGTTCCAGGTTCAGTCTAGCCTTGGGCAAGTGTCTTCTGTTACAGACCTGGGTTGACCAAAGCCTTGTGAGTGTATTTGGTAGACAGATACTGAAAGAAGCCCATCATATATATGTGTATATATAATGTGTTAAGTGTTATGAGCATCAAAAAGAAAAAATAAGTAGCTGGAAGATTGTAAAGACTTGTTCTGGAGAAGGGGCCACCAGTACAATGCCAACAAAATAATTCATCAACATATTGCAACTACTAATATGGCTTGGTCATATCAATGGGTAGCAAACAATATTAGATGAGGAGATGGGTTCCACATTATGCTGTCGATCACAGCCAACATTTTGTTTTGCTGTCATTAGGAACAAACAAAACAGTGAGAGTTGGAGACGTTGAAGACAAAGCTATCAGGACAATGAAGGAAATAAAAATGCACAAGAATCATATGATGGCCTTAAATTTAAAATACAACACAAACAGACACCAGTGAAGCAGAACACAATACCAAACATGAATGTCATTACATTTTCTAAAGAAATAAACAATAATACTTCAAATATGTATATTTAATGTTTTTTTAAAGTATAAAGTACATAGGTGCAAGCATGGCTGTGTAGTAAGCAGTTTGCTTCACAACTACATGGTTCTGGGGTCAGTCCCACTGAGTGATACCTTAGGTGAGAGACTTTTACTGCAGCCTCAAGCCAACCAAAGCCTTGTGAGTGGATATGGTAGACAGAAACTGAAAGAAGCCCATCATAGGTATATATCTATGTGTGTGTTTGTCTGCCTCACAACACCTCCTGACAACAGGTGTTGATGTGTTTATGTCCCCATAACTTAGCAGTTCAGGAAAAGAGATTGATAGGATAAGTACCAGGTTTTCAAAAAAGTACTGAGGTTGATTCATTTGACTAAAATTCTTCAAGGCAGTGCCCAAGCATGACAAGTCTAATGACTGAAACAAGTAAAAGATATACATTTAGCAAGGATAGTACTGTTGTTTTATTATAGATTTTTTTGTATTGTTTTACATGTCTTAGTTATTTGATTGCAGCCATGCTGGCAATAACAAAACAAAGTATCTTCCATATGTCCTAAAATAATCTGGTGGAGTTATTTCTGTAACAAAAATACTATCATTGCTATTTATTAACTTATTTTTATATTGAATTTTGTTTGTAATATACAACCATGTTCTCTGGTAATAATTGTCATATTTTACCTAATTTTCTCTTATCTAACCTCTAGCAACAGAAAAAAAATGAAATAATTTCTCTTATTTTAGATCTGTTATTTCTACTTCATCAGATTGGAAGAAAAGGCCATTTCAGAATTTCTCTTGGGAGGTTTTGGAGTTAGCCTCCACACCGCACTGCCAGTCAGTGGAAAAAATTGAACTTATTTCGTTACTTCTTTGTCATCAGACGAATCGATCCAGTACTCATATTGTTTTAAAACCTGGTACTTATTCTATTGGTCTGTTTCGCCAAACAGCCGAGTTACAGGGCCGTAACAACACCAACACCAGTTGTCAAGATGGTGCTGGGGAACAAACACACAATACACACGATGGGCTTTCAATTTGTCAACCTAATCCACTCACAAGACTTTGGTCGGCCGGAGGCACTTATAGAAAACATTTGCCCAAGCTCCCACGTAGTGGAGCTGAATTCGGTACCATATGGCAGGGATGCAGAATAATGTTTGGGGGCCTCAAACACAGAAAATAAAATGAAAAGACTTCTTTTATTTCAAAAGAAATTATTTAACTTAATCGAAGTTGCAGATAATTATGAGGCCAATTCGGAAAAAAGAATTCATCTGATAGTTAAGAGAATTGAACAGCATACGTAATTCTTATAGGAAAAAAAAATTCAGGCCGGTGCCAAACATGCAAACAACTACTTGGATTAAATTAAATCCACAATTACACTTGTGAGTAAACTCATTTTCTGTGCTCTTCTTTCGAAAGGTAATGAATAATTTGTCTATTTATATGTGTGTTTGTGTGTGTATATATATATATATATATATATATATATATATATATATATATATATATATACACACACATTGAACTATTTAATTATTCCAGAATTGAATAGTTAAAAATTTTTCATGCTGCAGCACGAAGAGACTCGCTTCTTGATCAGGGCTTTGAGCAGAAAGAAGACACTGCCTACATTAACAAAGCATTCTTGACTAAAATCAAAATCCAAGTGTTGAATTTTTCAGACATATTGTATACAAATCAACATTATCTTACGTTCCCTCTTTTTTTTAAAAAATATAAAGGGCGTTTGGTTTGAGGGCGATTTCGCTGTCATTTCTAACAAAGCAACTGACCACATAAAAGTTTATTTTTTTGTCAGACTGATTTTAGTGAAGAATGAATACAATAATGAACATTCTCAGAATAATTTCTATAATTTTGCTCCATAATAAAATTCTACATTTTCAGATGAATAAATTGTAGTTCTGTTTTCCAAAAGAAAAACCAACATTGCATAGGAAAGTCGGGGGGTCGAGTTACAAGCCTTTATAACCAAAAGGTTGCAAAAGTAATACAACTGATACAGAAAGCCGGGCGCACCCCCAAAATCCCTTAAGCGAAAGTAGATGATCACAGTAGCACAAATACGATGTGTATATATATATTCTTCCGCAACCGCCAAACAAACTAATTACTCTCAACAATGTAATCCTTCACAATCCAAGTGAGTCTCCCTGACGATTTAATAAAACTTATTTTCATTAATAACACCCGGTGGGACAGAGTAAAATCGAGAGATAAGAATGATTTTTCAATAGGGATTCAATTTCAGAAATGAGAAGGAAATAAGTGCGATTATATATGGAACCTAACAGGAAAAAAAAAGGCAGCAATAAAATAGGTCCAATGAATATTCAATCAGGAAAATTTACTGCATTACGAATGCCTTTAAAATATAACAAGTGTTTAACAAACCCACAAATATGTTGAGTTTACCTTGAATAATATAATTGCACAATTTTTGATTTCTTATATTAACTACTTTCTAATATCAGTGTTCATTCATGTGTTATCCAAGCTACCATACGCAATCAAACATAACACATTGAGACGTGATATATACATGCAAAAATGTAATTTGATATTTATGATCACACGCAGATATATATATATATATACACGCACACAACTAATTATGAAATATCTCAAGTATCAGCGTAAATGAAACTCGCACCAAATACCGAGTCTTCTACGACCCCGAAATACTAATTCAGTACGCATGGGGGTAATTTCATTCCATCTCTCTCACTCCACGAGACAGCAGCGTGCAGTTATCCCGTCGTATGGAAGTCCTGATAATTGCAATGTATTTCAACTGAAATGTTCACAAACATCCCAGAAGGAAAATTCTAAAATATATGAACTTGTAGGAGAACTAAAAAGAATGGAATAAAAGGGTGACGACACAAGAGAAAGCATCATCTTATAAGAGACCAATTACTGTGGTGCCGGTAAATTTAACAAATAATAATTACAAAGGCAAAATGGCGTCTTTGAGGTAGAAAATGAAATCACATTTAGGTTTTTGTTTCTAGTCAAAATGGTAAAATGAAAAAACTCCGAAATATCATTTCGTAGATCTTTCAGATAATACAAGATATAAAGGAAAACGTTCAAAAACACAATTTACAAAATTCAGGAAATTTATATAAATTATAATAAAAACAACGGGATACAGATTCTATTTCAACAGAAATATATGGAAATGAAATTGAGAAATCATCCATGTATGAGGGAGAGAAATATTTATAGATATTTCATGAATGTTTTTAATGTTAAAGACGTAATATATATATAAAGAGTTCAGAGTAAATAATTTCATGCCACAAACCTCATTTTGTTCAGAGGAGAATTCTCAAATCAAAGAATTAAGCAGACCAACGAAGATGGCGCTCGCGGCAGACTTCCTGTTAGCCGACTGATCAGAAAGAGGCTAGGTTAGCACGTTAGTATAAATGATATGTTTATATGGTTTTTCCCTCTTCATTCGAAATTTTCTTGCAATCATATGCAATTCGATTCATTAAAGAAATTGTAAAATTAGTTAGGAAATAAAAAAGAAAATATAAAAGTATAATTCATTTTTATTTCAAGTACTGTATAACGATGATGGGTACTCGGTCTTTTAAATGAAACTTGATTACTGAGGAAAGAGTAACTGTTGATTGTACTTTGTAGAACATTTTAAACCATAGTTTATGGCATATATGACATACATTTGAGTGGTATTCTGGATAGTATATGAAGAGATGCATGGTAGTGTCAAATGTATGAATACACAAAAAAAAAAACGAAAAGGAAAATAACATGATATACTTTTCCAAAATCATTAATGACATATTTGAAGAAGAAAAATACACTGCTCTAGAGAAGGAATGCTATCAATGATAAAATGATTCTTTCTTTTAAATGATCAATTAATGCCGAGATCTTCATGTGGACAAGATTTTCTTGATTATGAGAGTAGTTCTGAAAATGTATCAAAAGTTAATTGCTCTAACATATCCTTGCTGAATATACACAATACTAGATCTCTTATTTTGCTTCCAAAAATCTGGAATTTCCAAAATCAGTACCTACATATTTAAAGAAGAAAAATACACTGATCTGGAGAAGGAAAGGTATCAATGAAAAATGGCTTCATCATCATTTAACGTCTGTTTTCCATGCAGGCATGGGTTGGATGGTTTGATAGGAGTTGGCTAGCTGAAGAGCTGCCCAGGCTCCGCCCCACCACCACCCTGCACATAATCTATCCTTGATAACCCTGGCCCCCTCACATTCCATCTTCTTAACACATCTCCCTTCCCCACCTATGTTTACAATCTACTGTATTTCCCTTCCTGTTATTCCAGTGGTTCTTAACCATTTTTTAAATCTATGGATCCCTTTGATTGCTATTTTATTCTGGTGGACCCCATAGCAATTCGATGTTTAAAGACTAGTTTTATAGATACTGCTTTCAAAATTCCGTTCTATTTTTCACATTTTCACTTGCATAGAACTAACTCTCCAAAAGAACCTGTTTCAGTCGTTGGAAACATGTTAAAGCATTAGAGAAAGAAATCAAGCTGTTTCTTGCAATAAATATATCTAAAGCAAAATTTTCTATGAGCCTTTAAAATACTATTGTGGATTTCCAATTTATTGTTTTGCTTGTGTGGACTCCCAAAAATCATATATGGATCCCAAGGGGTCATGTGGACCAATCTCTCCTGTTGAATCTCTTCTCCACAACATATCTTCCTAACAACTTGTCCCTCTACTTCTGTCCACTCACTACATTACCCCCTCTTTACCCTCCACTTTCCTTTCACAATCTCATGAACTTGCCTACCCATTTATCCTATCCAATCCATGGCCCCTCTTCACTTAATCATCTTTTCGCCCCTCTCTCTTCTCTCTTTTCTATTGAAGTAGAGATGTATCTCCTTTGTTACAAGATGCCTATTTTTGTCCCTCTACCCATATTCTAAACTCTCATCATCTGGCACAAAAGCAACCTCCCTCAATATTACTCCCCACCCCAATCAGGGGGTCCTATCTTGTAAATTATTTGATGACCTTACTGCTGTTGGTGCCATGCAAAAAGTACCCAGTACACTCTGTAAAGTGGTTGGCATTAAGAAAGGCATCCAGCCATATTAAGCATTAATAACCATTCTAAAACAGACAGTAGAGCTTGAAGCAGTCTTCTGACTTGCCAGTTAGTGTCGAACCATCCAATCCATGCCAGCATGGAAAATGGATGTTAAATGATGATGAGAAGGAGGAGTAGTTTTGTTCTTCAACATATCTTCGAACTCCAATAGCAATAACAGGAATAAATTTGTATAAAGTTTAAAATTGCCTGAAACAAATGTCCAGAGCAGAATATATTTGGAAGAACAGAAAACAAAACATCTCATTAATATTTTTAAAAATTCATTTGTTTTGCTCAACAGCTAATTGTATGGCTTAGGTGGAAACATCAACTGTATAACTATTACATAATTTAGTTGACCGTGATAAGGAAGTAATTTCCTCAAGGACATGTTTTTGAAATTTGGCAATCATATACATATACGTGTGAGTACACAGATGTGTGTGTGTATTTCATCATCACCAGTAGCAGTATCACGGGTTGGATGGTTTGACAGGATCTAATGAGACAGAATGTAGAGATTGGAGCATGGCACAGTTGTGCCATGCTCCAATCTCTACATTGGCATGATTTCTACAACCAGATGCCCTTCCTAATACCAACCACTTTACAGAATGTACTGGGTGTATTTTTTAGCATGGGCTTGATCAACTTGCAAGTTGCAAGACTGAGGATATAACAAGGCCCCATAACTGAAGGAGACTAGAAGAGAGAGGTGAAATGATTCTGGTCAGAGAGGTGAGGGTGAGAAAAGTAAGATGAGAGGAGTATATTAATAGCTTTGACTGGATGATATTGGAGATGACACAATTCATGTAGAATAGTGATGAGGTGGATCGTGTAGGTATGTCCAGGGTTATCCTACATTATACAGGTGAGTATGGATGGATCTTGATCCTTATGAAAATGTTGGGCCTCTTTCAGACTCACTATCAAAAGGATGCAAACACAGGTGTCACAAACCTGATTCAGCAGTTGATCTCTGTTGTTGATGCCACGTTCTTCTCTGCAACCAGTGAGCCAAGATATTTTAACTCTCAGACCTGCTCAGTTGGAATGCCATCAAGATGCACAATGAACAGTAAGCTATCTGTTGTTAGAACTTTCATCTTGTCCATGTCGATCCTGAGACCATAAGGCTGAGCAAAGCGGGCAGTGTTGTACAAGGTATCCGAAACAAAGTGAAGAAGACCTGAAATCCCAGCACCTCAATCGAAAAGCATGGTTTAACATCATCACCAGAGTCCATCATCCAACAGTATATTGGTTGAGAGGACAATCTCCCTCTCCCGTCTCCAACTAGGAATTGAAGAGGAAGAGTATGGATGGAAGGTAAAAAGGAAAAGGAAGAGAGAAAATAACAAGGGTTGCAAGGAATCATGGGAGAGTCATTGAAGGGAAGAGAAGTATGGAGTTTGTGTGGGTAAGCTAGAATTGGAGAAATGAGAGGACTTGTTGGAGTGATGAAAAATCTGTGGCAAAGTCAGTGAGAGAAAAGGAGGTAGAGGGTGTGGTCACAGTGGGTGAGTGAAGTGAAAGCAATGAAGGAAGGAGGCTGGAGATTATTATAGATGTAGGGGGAAGGAGAAAGTATAAATGCAGAGAATGCATCCCTGATGGTGAGGCTATGGAGAGAACACAGTGAGAGCAAGGTGTAGGGAAGCAATGAATGTAGCGAGTACAGTGAAAGAAAGAAAGACTGGAGTGCATCCTAGTGTTGCAACATCTAGTACATGTTGGGTAGTAACTGAGTTGGCCTGGGAATAGAAGTGTTGGTTGATAGTGCAACAGTATGAGTATAACACGGAGAAGCTACAGTGTATTGGTTGGTGGGTGTAAAGATGATCAAGAGCAGTCTCTTATATATGGGCCTAAGTAAAAGACAAAGGGGCCTGTGTGAAGTGCAGTTTGCTCAGCTGATGGAAAGCTGAGATGGAGGCAGCTATGAGTGATGAGTAGATAAGAGTTGTGGCAGTGATGGGAGTGAGGATAAAAAGTAAGGTGGAAGGATGCAAGACGTGGGGTCAGTAAGATGGACTTGGTTGGGAACAAATATATATTTATATAGTTGTGTGACTAAGAAGCTTACTTCCCACCATGTGGTCTTGGGTTCGGTCGCACTGCATGGCACCTTGGGCAGGTTTTTTCTACTATGGCTCTGGGCTGACCAAAGTCTTTTGAATATATTTGTTAGATTTCCACTTATATATTTCCATGCATTTTTGATCAAATCTCCTGTGAGTTAACCTGGGATCCCTTGATGACAATGTAGTCTTCATTTAACTAAGGTATCTTAGGCCTGATGAGTAGCTTGTGGAGTACTCTTCGTTTGGGTAATTACTACTTCCAAGGTTCTGCTAGCTATGAAATGTATGTAGCCTGGATTTTATCTATCCATTACCTAAATTTGGATTTTTATTTGCATACACAGCAACCCCAGTTGCTAAACGTGAATAATAAAACTTTTATGATCAAACTTTGAAATGGCAAAAATTTACAACCTTCTATGTCAATAAACAACTATTATTCCTGAAAGTTGTTTTTTATACCTTCTATGGACTGCTCAAAGCTTACTAACTTCCTACACCTTGATCCTCAAATCTTACCTTTACATATACATACATACATATATATATATATATATGTATATATTTTTTTATTTGATTCAGTCATTTAACAGCAGCCATGCTGGAGCACCACCTTTAGTTGAGCAAATCGACCACAGGACTTATTTCTTGTAAGCCTAGTACTTATTCTATTGGTCTCTTTTGCTAAACTGCTAAGTTACAGGGACGTAAACACACCAGCATCGGTTGTCAAGCGATGGTGGGAGGACAAACACAGACACATAAACATGCATATATATATATATGTATATATATATATATGATAGGCATCTTTCAGTTTCCATCTACCAAATCCACTCACAAGGCTTTGGTCGGCCCTAGGCTATAGCAGAAGACACTTGCCCAAGATGCCACGCAGTGGGACTGAACCTGGAACCGTGTGGTTGGTAAGCAAGCTACTTACCACACAGCCACTCCTGCGCCTATATATAGTATAGTCGTCACTAAAGTGACATAGGGTACTAGTCAGCATCAGCATTGCTAGAAATAAGAGTCAAAACAACACTTAGCCACCGTTACAAGCACTTTTCTAATAACTGACAAGGGAGACATGATTCGTCCCTATGGCAAGTGAGATGGAGTCATATCAGCACTGATTTCAGATTTGATTAATCTTCATCAGTGACCCATTACTCCATCGCCAAAGGTTAAAGAACTTAACTCACCCTGTCAGTCTTATAGAAGAAACACTGAATGATTCCGAAAATGGTGAAGTGAGAATTATAAATTATTAAGGTGGCTATTTGCAATTTAGGTGACTATTCGCAATAAAGTGACCGAGTATGCTAGTCAGCATCAACATTGCTAGAAATAAGAGTCAAGACAATTTTTAGCCATGCGAGAGTACTTTTCTAACGACTGACATGTACATGGATGGTCGTAGGAAAGGAGCTTGCCTCCCTTGTTAGTCATTAGAAAAGTGCTCTCATGTGGTTAAGTTGTTTTTGACTCTTATTACTAGCAATGCTGGTGCTAACTATCACCCTCCGTCACTTTAGTGACGACTATACTTGTTGCCTTTAGGATGTGCACCTTATCAGATGCCTTTTGCAAGTTGCCTTTAGGTTGTAAATTGCAAAAAGCCATCTTAATAATTTATATATATATATATATATATATATATATATCTAGCCTGTATGGTCTGGCTAAGTCA
>NC_068998.1:27624806-27631709 GCF_001194135.2 Octopus bimaculoides
TATATATATATATATATATATATATATATATATGGTTTGGCTTGGCTCTATGCAACTTAAAGTTTTGTATGCTTATCAAAAGAACCTATTCCATAAGGTTTGATTGCAATTATTAATAGAACTGGACGACTACTTTTATGCTAAATTCGTTTCGGAGAAAATTTCATTAAAAAATATCCATTTTCTGGAAGTTATGAAACAACAAAGTCGGTGTGTGTGTGTGTGTGTGTGGGAAAACACGTGTATAAATGCCAAAATTGTTTCGTTATATTAATATATTTAGTTTGTCAATTGCATTTATAAAAGCAAACCAAACATTTTAAAAATTGATCTCATGTCAGCTGTTATTTTGAACCAAGATCAAGACTTCTAGGAGAGCAGAAAGGTGAGTGGTTATTTCAAGGGAGGTAATTCAACTTATAACCTCTTCACAGAAACATGGCGTCTGCAGCGTCAATCTCTGCAGCATCGCGATCTGTTTCTTCTACTCGTCCATGGAACCCAAACTTTACTCACTGCGATAGAGAAAGGTATATCTGTTACAACATTTAATTTCAAATACACAATTTCTATTAGATATCTTGCTAGATTTATATTCTTGACACCCGACGTTCACATATGTTTATCTACTCCCATACACCAAGTTTTACTATGAAACATTTTTATGTTTTTGATTTTTTTGTGGGGGATGAACTTAATTGAAAAGTCACTTCTTAGGTCTTACTAATAATATTACTTCAAATTTTATGCATCTTTACTATTGTTTCAATTTTTAATACCCCATTTATTCAGAATTATAATAGTGATATATATGATCGTGCGTACAAACCGAAGGAAAAAAATAACTTAATTCGGTACTGAAGAAGTACCCTTAATTCAGTCAGTAGTTTTTCGAGGAGTAGCGATGGAGTAAATTATCAGCTTCAAACGAATATATATATATATATATATATATATATATATATATAACATCTGTTTTCTTCATTAACATATTTCGGATTAGCAGTTGTTTTCTAAGAATGACACGTGTGAGGAATTTATATCAACAGTTGCATCTTTTTAAACGTTTTGTTTGTACATTGGGATCAGTACTAAATGGTGTTTCATTCCCATCTAAACAAAAACGATTTATTTGCATTGATTCAGGGAGAGTGAAAATACTTTCACAAAATTAAACTGTAGAAAAAACGGAGAAAAAAAAACTGAAAAAAATCAGTAAATAACTACGCAAAATAGACACACTCCCTCAATCATACATTGCGCTTGAGGAAACTGGTGTTCCTCTCTATTAATTTTTGAGACGTTCTAAAACAGCAATACTACTGGTGATTGCGAACCTGAGGTGCTGGAACATCCAGGCACCCTCACGAACATCATCTGACGCAAATGAAATTAAAATTTTACTTGTTAGCCGTTCAGTTCCCCCTCCCCGTCAAACGTCTCAAGAACCACAGATTTGAAAATTTAATTTAGCGACAGATTACAATATTTCACTCCTTTATTTTCGTCAGTTACAAATTCGATAACCCCAATCTCTGCGGCGACAGTAAGGACGTGTGATAGAGCAAACGAATCGCAAACAATGGTGTTCCATAGAGGTTTCCTCCACTAGTCAAAAGCAAAGAGTTGAGTCCATCGGATCTCTTCCCATCGTTCTTGAACAATCATTTTGGCCCCAGAATTAACGGCATTGTTTCCCGTACAGGACTCGTTTAATGATTAAATTTATTTTGTGGTGACCTAAACGACCCTCATTTATATGGCAGTTCATAAAGACCTCCGGAACCGAGGGGATACCACCACGACATCTCATTCTCTTACATACATCACCCCCGACTCTAAGAAAAACGGAGGTGTGTGGCATAATTGGGCTAAGTAAGCTACTGATGTTTGCAACGACCAAAATGAAAACCCAATCTCCAGAATAAATGGTATTCACAGAACAGTTGGAAGCACTTTGAGTATTGATCAGTTTGATTTAAAAGAGCAGAGAATGTATTTCCAAAACTGAGTCAGTTTTTTCCACTTTGGAACTAAGAGTCCAAGTCCCTTTCACAGTTGTAGAGCTTCATTTACACATCTGTTAGGGTGTGTTGTTCATATTTGAAAGGAGAAAATGTTGTCTACCGAGGGGGAGCAAGCATGATTAGACAAAAAAGGAGATGGTAGGGACTAGAGAGGAAAATCAGTGTAAACCAAGAATCACTTTAACCTGAAAAAAGAAAAAAAGACAAATTGATAGAGCTTGATTACATTGTTAGTTTTGTGTAAATCGTTTTGAGATTTGACATGTTTGAAAGATAGGTGGGTTTGAAAACAAGATTGGAAATTGGAGCTCCAAGGGATACCCATGCCAGTTGGGTGGGACCATGATGGAGAAAAATTTGGAGAATATATCTTTCATAGCCTGTAGAAAAGATGAATGGTCAAGTATACAAAGTTCACATCTGGAATTATTTACTTCAAGACCCCAACAACTAAGTTCCTTAATTATCAAGTTCACTGTAACAATAACATATGAAGGGAAAGGGTCTTCAACAAGCATCATCAAGGCACCAGACCAGATTCAAATTAGACTCCTGTCTGGCAATATTAATGCCCAGTGCAAATAATGCAGAAGCAAGTGTGTCATTTTGTGAAACTTCTAAGCAGAAAGAATGTGCTGCTCACTAAAGGATAGAGATGACTCCCAACAAGCAAAGCGGTGAAGCTCTGGAACCCTTTCTTCCACTGAGCTGAGAATGACATCATGCCTGATTGAACTGATGGTGTTTTCTAAACTGAGTTTGAGAACTGGGGACCTTATGAATATCCTTGTGGCATGGACAACTGCTTCACATTCCATTTTATTGCCAACATCAAGCTGAACAGGTGAAAATTGCTAAGGGAGGTAATGGAAAACTAATGACAAGCATAATTTTGACATGAGTACCTCAATATACATCCACTTGCTATGAGTTGGTAATCACCATTAGTTTTAAAGAGACTGAGTAGCTTAGAAACCAGATGACAGAGGATGTATTTAGGAGAGGATACTCTCAGCAGAAAATTTGTTTACAAATTGCAGGAGACATTCCAAAAGCTCAAGGCCAACATCACTGGTCGATAGGGAGTTGCCAAACCCCACAGAAACAACTAAACAAGGTACTCAGCATTACACTGAGCAAGAGTAGAAAGAGAAGAGAAGAGACTGCTCTTTTGATGTTATGTTTAATGAATTTGACTTTGATAGCTTTCTTCAAGTTTTGGACACCAACTGGCATTATATGGTAATAAGAGCAAGTGTGGTGTTATTCTATATACACTTCTCTCCAGTGACATCTGGATTCTCTTTTGCACTCTACTAAGCAATGTAAAACACCTCTGATCCTTACAGCATAAATCTTTTTTCTTATCCCCTTACTATATATACCTGAAATCTAACTTCTCTTTTAGTTATTTGGTATTTTTCTCTGCTGTCTCCTTCGTTCTAATATTTCCAAGCCTGTCTTTTAGTCTTTAACACTCTATCTATAATACTATTCTTCCATCACTGCCACATCCCCTTGTATCTGGTTGGGACCTTGTTCTGTCCACAAATCTCATCCATAGGAAGTTCAGCAGGCTGTTCGGTAGAAACTCCCAGTTTTCCTTTGTTATAACTCTCTGTTTACTACTTCTTTATGTCATAAGCATCAATCAAAATGTCCTTGAATCTAAAAAAAAAATGCTGAAAGCTCTTTCAGTATTCATATCTTTCTTCTCTAAATTGTCTTCTGTCTTTGAGTTCATTTAGCTCTTACTCTAAATTCACAGGACAAAAACCTGGCATTTACAACCATCTACTTGTCTTCTTGCCTGTTGAGGATAAAGTTTATCTGGTTGAAGTGTTCATATTGCAAGTGGTAGGTCATTTGTTTCACAAAACTCCAGGAACCCTGATCCTATTCATTCACTGTACTATACCATGTACACCAGAGAAGCCATCATAAAGCTATCTGACATGTCCATTAAAATTGCCAGTTGTAATTATGTGGTTACTAACATTTATTATCAAGGTAGTCTCCATGAGGGTTTCATTGAAGTTGTCCTGTTTATCCTCCAGTCATCTCCACACATGGTTCATAAGAAGTATTAGCAATTACTTTATTTATTTGTATTTCTTCTAACAGTATGTCAATTCCACCCAATACCATTATGGTTGTGTGGTTGAGAAGTTTGCTTCCAAACCACATGGTTTCAGGTTCAGTTCTATTGAGGTTTTTACTATATGAAGGTGAGCTGAAAAGTTCATAGGCTGATCTTACATGCATTAATTTCAACTCTTTTCATTAATAACTGCATTGTTTCTCTCCAGGTAAACTGACACCTAACTGTTCAAAGAAGACTTAAAAAATAACTATTGTAACTGCTCTTGAAAATGGACAAAATTTGTCATCATGATGTTATCAAGTACCTGCAGAAAAAGGGTTTAGTCTCCTATGACATTCATACCAGCTTAGTTGCTACATTAGGGAATGATGCTCCAGGTTTAACAACAGTGCAAAAGTGGGCAGCTGTATTTAGGAGGGGAAGGAAAAGTCTTGAAATGATCGAAGGTCTGGACATCCTGCAACTGCCACGACTAAGGAAAACATTGATTGTGATCACCACATGATGGATGATAGGTGGTTGACTATAAATCAAATAACCAATGTATGGAAGATGGACGTTAAATGATGATGATTAGCATATCCTGTGAGAGAGAGTAGAGAATACTTGGCACAATGAACTTGGCATGATGAAGGTTTCTGCTTGGTGGGCGTCATGTCTTCTGACATCTGATTAAAAGCGCACCAGGCTGATTACATCACAGGCATCACAGGAAAATCTGACACTGTTTGAAGCCAATTCAGCTGGTTTCCTTGAATGTTTCCTAAGACAAGATGAGTGTTGGGTTCAACACTTTGAACAAGAGACTAAAAGACTATGCATGCAGTAGAAACTCCTCTCTTCACCTGCTTTAAAGAAGGCCAAGGTGGTCCCATCTGCAGGGAAGCTGATGGCCTCAGTTTTTTGAGATGCAAAAGGCATTGTGTTTATTGACTCATCAAAAGGGTCACAACATCAATGGAGAGTACTATGCCAATTTATTGAGGCAGTTATGAAAGGCTGTCAAGACCAGATGCCCAGGGAAACTGATGAAAGGGGTTTTGTTTCATCAGAACAATGCTCCAGCACTCAAGTCCTTGGTTTCAATGGCTGCTGTGCATGATTGTGGCTTTGAACTGGTTGATCACCTTCCTATTCTCTTGGGTTGGCTCAATTTGACTCTTATCTGCCCCCCACTCGGATTAAAAAAAACACTTAGTTGGGAACCAGTATCACAGTGATGATGACATTGTATCTGCTGTTGGTGACTATTTTTGAGTAACAGGATGAAAGGTTCTTCACCAAGGGAACCCAAGCACTGCAACACTGATGGAAAAAGTGTGTGGAGCACAAGGTGGTGGGGTCTATGTTAAAAATAAAGCTCACATGGCCTCATTCCACGAGAGTATCTTGGTCAGATTATGAACTTTTCAGCTGACCTGCTTAGCCTCATGTTGACCAAAGCCTTTTGAGTTGATTTGGTAGAAGGACACTGAAGAAGTTTATTGTGTGTGTATGAGGCCCCTTCTAATTATGTCAAGGGAATTGGCCCATGCTAAGGCTGCTGGCAGGATTCATCTGTTACTATTCCACAATGACTGGTTATAAAATCAGATAACAAATCCTATTTAGAATTATGAAGAGCATCTTTTATATCTTTTAACTTGTAATATTTTCTGTAGAAACTGATAAAATTGGCTGCTGTTAAACAGTAACTCCTCCGTTGATCAATCATATATTCTGGTACAATGAATGTGAAGTAAACAGCCAGTGGATTCTTACTATTTCATGACAAGGATTGTGAGCCATTCACAGATCTAATACTTTTAACATATAATAATACCATCTTCACTGAAGGAAATTCTATTTGGAATTCCACTAATTTTATCATCAAATGGTTTGTTAACTAAATATGTTAATTGCTTTTCCTTTAAGCTAAATATCGTCGTTTTTATAGTTTTATTTGGATAATATCTGATAATTCCATGTTCCACTTTAACTCATCTTTAAAAAAGTAATTCCAAATTTTTATATTCTAACAATATCATTAAGTGGTAGCTGTACTCAGCCTTGCTTGAGTTTATTAAAACCAAATCCACTCATAAAGCTTTGGTCAGTCTGGGGCAATAATAGAAGACACTTAACCTAGGTGCTATGCAGTGGGACTGAATTCAGAACAATATGGCTTGAAAGCAGACTTCCTTCTACACTCCATCACCTGCACCTAAATAAAAATCTTTTTTTTTTTTGTATTTTCTGGGAAAACATACTCTTTTTCAAAATTTACATTACTCTATAGCCTTTTTCTGTCAGGAGCTAAAATGAACGAATTTCAGAGAAAGTTACATAACCTATGATCTTCTCTTTGTAAAAAATGTACATCCAGACAAAATGTCAGCTATGTAGGACAAAACTGTGGCTTACAATTTGGAACGTCCATACATTCACTTCTATATATTAAGAAGAAAATAAAATTACAGACGATGTAATCTGAAAGGCTCAGTTTGAATTTTGATATTCAGTAAATTCATTTTCTGTAGCATATACTATAGCAGCATCTGTTTAATTCTGCAATAGCATGATATGTCAAATTTTCTTAGGTGTGGCTGTGTGGTAAGAAGCTTGCTTCCCAACCACATGGTTCCAGGTTCAGTTCCACTGCATGGTACCTAGGGCAAGTGTTTTCTACTATAGCCTCGGGCCAACCAAACCCTTGTAAGTGGATTTGGTAGATGGAAACTGAAAAAAACCCCAAAAAAACTGCATATATATATATATATATATATATATATA
>NC_068998.1:27633760-27635083 GCF_001194135.2 Octopus bimaculoides
ATTAGAAGAACACCATCACGTGACCTTATTAGGGGCTGTGATTGGTCGATTTGCGCTCTGGCGGGAACGGTACGAGGCAGTTGCCGCTTCAAATAATAATCAGTCACGTGATGGATACAGTAGGCTGCTCTCTACTACGCCCGAACTTGATTATATTTATAACAGCGAGAGAAGATGGTTTGTTTGTATATAATGGCGATAGGTAGTTTCACTACATATATATATGTATATACACACACGTATGTATATATATGTATCTATATCTGTCAGGTACACAGTGACCGACAACAGAATGTTATTGTCAAGTCTACTGTGTGTCTGACAATATATGCCTAGGTTGCAAATGAAAGTGTAAGGGGGCCGTGGCCATTTGTGTGGTGATCACGTTTTATTCGTTAATTTTCAATCATCAACCAATGAACGATCGTTTGATGAGAATTTTATGTTACTCATTTTCGCCTTCTCTTCATTGCATGGTATGTCATTTTAGATTTTGCTAATGATTTTCTAAAAATTAATATTATTAGTAATTTTTTAAAATACATTTCTTTATAGTACAGCTTATAATATACTAGTTGCTGTTCAGTATCTCTCCTTATGATAAACAGATATGACTATTATTATCAATTTTATCGTACATTTTTTAAAATTGTGACAGTCACATTATTTTAATTGGTCTGTGTCTGGGTGTCAGTTTATTAGAGGCTGCCACACCATTAGGAGAAATACAGTACATATATAAAATATTACAAGCATTACCTTAAAAAGTACAGAACGAGAATTGAAAAATATGCACGCTCAAAGGGGTTACAGAATGTCATAAACCTTATGGGGCTAGCATTGTTGCTCAAAAATATTGGAATCACTATATGTTGTACATTCTGTGGCATCCTTTTATCACAAGAAATTTGTTTAGTTCATCGAAATTAAGTTATATTAAAAATTAAGTTAAATTATTGTATACTTGATTTTAACGAAACAATTGTGTACAAATACTAATGTCATGTTTATGCAATAATTCAATATATGAATTATTCTTTTATTTGTTTCAATTATTTGACTGTGGCTATGCTGGAGCATCGCCTTTAGTCGAACAAATCGACCCCAGGACTTATTCTTTGTAAGCCTAGTACTTATTCTATTGGTTTCTTTTGCCGAACCGCTAAGTTACAGGGACGTATGCATGCCACCATCGGTTGTCTAACAATGGTGGGGGGGACAAACACAGACGCACAGACACATACATACATTCCTTTCCTGAGCGTCCAGTAACACAATATCTGTATCACATCCTCACGTTGTTGTTTTTTGTTGTTTTTCTTG
>NC_068998.1:27635112-27638057 GCF_001194135.2 Octopus bimaculoides
ATATATATATATATATATATATAAATCTAGAATGGGCTTCTTTCAGTTTCCGTCTGCTAAATCCACTCACAAGGCTTTGGTCAGCCTGAGGCTATAGTAGAAGACACTTGTCCAAGGTGCCACGCAGTGGAACTGAACCCAGAACCATGTGGTTGGTAAGGAAGCTACTTGCCACACAGCCACTACTGCGCCTATAATAATGATAATTTTCATAAATCTACAAGTAATTAATCAAAAATAGTTTAGTAATAATTTGTTTAATTTGCATAACTATTCCATTAATATGTGTATCATAATGTGAATTATCTTTGCTTATAATTATTTCAGTTTTGTACTTTAACTGTTATACATCCAATTTCTTTTTTCATTATCATGGTAATTTGCATGCAGGGTGACATATGTTGTTTTATATACTTTGGTATGTAAAGTATTATAATGAATTTTCATATTCATATTTTGTACATTTTCAAATTTTTATAATAAGAACTTGGTTTAATAATTATCATGACAACCTAATTCACACATGAGTCTCTTTTTGTTTTAAGATGCCACAGAATGAACAACATATAGTGATTCCAATAATGCTAGTCCCATACCTTTTAAGGTTTATTATGACATTCTGTAACCCTTTTGAGCTTGTGCATTTTTCAATTCTAGTGTATCTATCTATGTCTGTGTTTGTGTCTGTATTTGTCCCCCTATCATTGCTTGACAACTGATGTTGGTGTGTTTACGTCACCATAACTTATCGGTTTAGCCAAAGCGACCGATAGAATAAGTACTAGGCTTATAAAGAATAAGTCCTGGGGTTGATTTCTTCGACCCAAACCCTTTAAGGTGGTGCTCTAGCATGACCCAGAGGTACCATCAATTTGTCAACTTTCATTTCACTTTGAAAATAAAGAAATAAACATCAACTGGTTCTAATTTTACTGTAAAAACCGTTTTACAAGACAGCCACAAGTTTAAGTATATTATGCTTTGTTGGAATTGGTTCCTGAATGAGTGGGAAATCTCATTACCTGTTGCTGCTGCAAGGAAAATAAGGTGATTCTTAAGATGTCAAAACATGAGTTATATTGTGTATAGCTTTGACAGACAAAGAGTGTCAGAATGACAGACACATCGAATAATAAGTTTCGGAACCCACATTTGGTGCTTAGCATGGAAGAACATTTAATATTTGAATATCTTATATTTTCTAAAAAAATATATTTTTCTCACAATGTAGATTTGACACATTGTAAAGACTGAGAGCTGTTCCATTTTCAACTACTCTGGTATCTAACAGAACATCTATCGTATCATTAATTTTCAAATCAAAGTACCTCTCACAATTGCAACTAAAATTTGGGTGACTGAAATGTCTTAATTCCATCAATTATGATAAAAAAGATTTCTTTTGCAGACATTTGTTGTTATGTTTCCACAAAAGACTTTTCCATCTTTGATGACATAAAAATATTTGGTTATTTTCATTGATTGTTTTCATCAATCTGACTGTCCAGAAATGTTCATAATATTGTCAGATCCGTGTTTGCAAAGGAAATATTATTTATATTCAGTAAAATAGCCAACCCACGTCAAAACATTTCTTAATACTCTAAAGCTAATTACCACTTTCTTAATTTTCTTAGGTGGATTTGTTTGTATCCAGCTTATATCAACAGCAAAAAAACTACTAAAGAAGGTCGGAGAATTCCAAAAGAAAAGGTATGAATTATTTAATATTAGCACCTTTATGTATAATATGAATAATGAGATATAATTAAATATCTATGAATTATATTCTCTCAGTATAATTCTGGTATTTCAAGCCTGATGACTTTTTAATTTTCATTTCTCATTGATATAGATGTGACTAATGTAAGTGGTTCATCATTCGTTCATCGTTTAACGTCCACTTTCCATGCTAGCATGGGTTGGACGATTTGACTGAGGACTGGCAAGCCAGAAGGCTGCATCAGGCTCCAATCTGATCTGGCAGTTTCTACAGCTGGATGCCCTACCTAACACCAACCACTCCAAGAATGTAGTGGGTGCTTTTACGTGCCACCGGCACGAAGTGTGTGTGTGTGTGCATATATATATATATATACATACATACATATGTATGTATGTGTGTATATATGAGTATATACACATCATCGTTTTAATTTTACATCTACTTTTCTAGGCTGGCATAGGTTGAAGGAATCATTACAATCTCAGCCAGTTTTTATATGAATAAATTGCTTCTCTGGATGTGTCAAGGACCACATCTCACTTGTACTTTCCATTTTAGCATGGTTTCTACAGGAGAATACTCTCTCTCTCTCTCTCTCTCTCTCTCTCTGTTATAAAAGCCATACAAAAAATAAGATAAAACAAAACAAAACAAGAAAACAGGATGGTCATTACAGGAACACATTTGATCCATGCGTCCACTTGCTCAATACTGATCTTGGGGAAGATGAGGTGTTGAAACAACAACAACAACAAAATAAAAAACTAATAGAGAAGCTCAGTTCTCTACTTACCAATGTCATATTCATGGAATATACAATATTCGGCACAGCCAGAATTTATGCTGGAAAGCGGAACGAATAAATTCTTCAGTCTTTACAACTAAGTGCTATTCTTACATCATTCAATTTTCCAACAAGGAACCTTCACCCAAAACCAACCATGATGCCTGTGGGTAAAGATTGAACGACTCTACTTTGTCCCAAGCATTAGGCCTCATACCTACTTTGTATGTGTATATATGTGTGTCGTGGCTGTGTGGTAAGTAGCTTGCTTCCCAACCACATGGTTCCGGGTTCAGTTTCACTGCATGACACCTTGGGCAAGTATCTTCTGCTATAGCCTTGGGCCAACCAAAGCCTTGTGAGTGGATTTGGTAGACAGAAACTGAAAGAAGCCTGTCATATGTATATATATATATATATATATATATATATATA
>NC_068998.1:27638431-27662419 GCF_001194135.2 Octopus bimaculoides
ATATATATATAATGTATAAATATGTATAAATATATGTATATATATACATATAAACTCTGTCAAATGTTAGGTGGGATACCTCAAAATAGTTGATTGCTTCTGTTAGCTAGGTGACCAAGTCAGCACTGAATGTGGATGCTCCGAGAGCATAGCTGGTAGAATAAGAATAGGCTGGACAAAGTTCAGAGAGCTTCTACTTTTGTTGGTAACTAATTCTAATTTCTGTTTAAAAAGAAAGAAAAAAGATTAAGTCCAATTTCAGGCTAAAATACTGGCTCTTCCATTATCTTTAGATAAAAATTACATAGCAATAAATATTTCCATTAATAATTATATATTCCATACAACACAGTTGATCAGGAAATAGAAAATATTGCATTAATCTTGTATATACTAACTTAATAAAATGTTCGTATGAAGAAAGGGATTTTTAAAAATTATTCTTTAACAGATATAGTTTAAATATATCCTGTTGATAATTACATATCTCTTTATTAGTCTTTTAATTAGTTGTATTGTTTTGATTTATTTGAAATTATTTTCTCTTCCATCTAGGCTGTTGATAATCCAACTTTTATAGAAATCCGAGATGTATGCGCAGCTGCTGGAATGACTATATCTCCAGAAGTAATTTAATTTTTATCAATATTATATAAAGAGTTTGTTTCTATTTTAATCTCTGCCTATTGCTATTTGTGAGCATTTGTTTTATTCAGCAGTTTTTTTTTGTGTAATTCCTGCTGTTGACGAATGGGTTTTTAACTGGAGATTTACACTTAAAATATATATTAGTGTTCAGCTTTTAAATTTCATGGTAAACATTTTCCCAGAGAATTTTATCTATCACTTCTAATTATTCGTCTAGACAGTAGAAGCCTTAAAATTCAATTATCATTCAGACTTCACTAATTGTAAATCCTTTTATATATTTAGTGCCTCAACTTGTAACAATTCTTCTTCATTAAATTTTCAAAATCAGGAGCTTACTGATGTTTCTCTTGAAGCATCTATGAATTGCTTCCATCCCCAGGATGGAGCAATAGTTTAGCTTAACTTGAAGAACACATTCAGCTAGCAGAGCAGGAGATAAATCCTGAAATGTTTCAAAATGTGTTTCATAACACTAAAAATAGATTTGAAATTTTTAGGGATACAGACAGAGTACATATTGAAAAGTTTCTCTAAAATTTCGACCTGAGATTTATAAATCTATTTGTTTTGGTATAATAATTAATAAACATAAAATTCTGTCAGATTTTTTAAAATTTGCCTGATTACATTGAAATAGTTAATTCTGGGACACCCTGTATAGTACTGAAACAATTTTCTTGAAATACATACATTGGTTCAAGAAAAATATTTAAGAACATGATCATACAAATCTCTTAATTAATTATAAAAACTAAGAAACTATATTTAAGTGGTGAAGAATTTGTGTTGCTAATGTCAGATACAACCATAGAAATTCCTCTGGAAAGATCTGCATAGACAAAATAAGAACAATTTTACTGTCAAATGACACAGTTTATAAAAGAATTGCAGAAACTAACCACCTTGTGCAAGAATTAAAGAAGGTACTAAATATGTGATTCAGTTAGACAAATCAACTGACATTATGAAAGCAGCTCAATTATTGATATTTGTCAGATACATGGAAACAGTGTGTTCAAGGACGTACTGTTTTGTCAATCATAATAATATAACAATTAAAGATGTTTCCTTCAGAGTAAACCATTTTTCTAAAGAAGTAGGGTCTAGAATGGAATAACTGTGTTATGTATCATTGATACAACTATAATGATGGGGTTGGGGTAGAGACAAAATGCAGGGTTTCAAACTGAAGTTGAATTTCTAAGCAATGAATTCATTGAATGATTTATCAAGAGATATTAGTAACTAAATGCATTTTTTTTCATAACTAATTTCAGTAATACAGGATTCAGTTAAAGATTATCAATTTTTATTTTTAAAGTCACATATTGAATTGCCATCTATTTTCTAATTTATAAGATATGAGATTCAAGTTCAGCAAACTTTTACTGCACACAGAATTGTAATGTCTGCCAAAGAGACAAGCTTTGATGTGACTATTAGACTTAAATAGTGAATTAATAATATTTTTAGCAGAAAAGGCCTCAAATCTTGCAGAATTCATGATGAGAAATTATACTAATTGTCAAACAGATTTGGAATCTTAATGAACATAGAATTGCAGCTCAGTCAATTAGCCAACTTTCTAACTTCATTTACTGTATGTGTGCATCAGTAATTTCTTATGTGTCCTCATGATGAGAATCCTTATTGCTTATCTGAAGTCTTCCCTGTCAAACTACCAGAAATACCACTATTCAGTATTGCAGTTCTACCTATTATTTCCCCACATATCAAGTTGTATCTTGCATTTTGTTCACTCTTCTTTAGAATCTACTGACATAGAAATTAGATTTATAATACAAATTTGCCAAGACAACACTTTAAAGGTAGAATATTTTTGAGATTTGTTTGTACCCCTGCTAGCTTTAATTTTAATCCTTTTCTATAAAATGGATTCGTCCAAATCCATTTGGATGCTAAGCTGATACTAGTCAACCTCATTTTAGCCAGATCTTTTCTTTATGTTTAGAGTAAAGTGTATCCCCGTGAACTTGACCATCGTGATAATAAAGCCCTGGGACGCATCCGTATTCAGCTGAAGCAGGAAGATGGTTCAGCAGTACTAGAAGAATTCAAAACGAGTGAGTTGTCTCCCTTGTTTTATTTTGTATCTTTTTTTACCACAATTATTTAAACACATTTTGAGGTTTTGTTTTGTTTTTATCAATCTTGTTTAAAGCTGGGGAGAATGCTTCGACATTTTTAGTTAAATTTGTGATTGAATGATCTTTTCAGCTTGCATAGGTATTTAAGTGAATTATTTAGGCATAATCAGATGAAGGAGAAGAGACATTCCCTTTAATGTGTTTAAAAGATAGAGGATAAAAAAGACAAATTCAGTGGAGCAAAGCCTGTTGTGGTAATGGTAGAAGGTTTGCTCAGGAGTGGGTTAGACTGGACTTTGTTACATATGAAAGACAGTTCTTCCTTAAAGCCACCGATTTTAATTAATGATCTGTAGCAGTAATTGTGCAGTTACTGTTAACTGTAAATCAGTCTCTAATGAATTTGTAATTTAAAATTTGTTAAATTCTTAACTTCAGTTAATGTTGTTTTTTATCATCATCATCGTTTAACGTCTGCTTTCCATGCTAGCATGGGTCGGACAATTTGACTGAGGATTGGCGAACCAGATGGCTGCACCAAGCTCTAATCTGATCTGGCAGAGTTTCTACAGCTGGATGCCCTTCCTAACGCCAACCACTCCGAGAGTGTAGTGGGTGCTTTTTACATACCACCGGCATAAGAGCCAGTCAGGTGGTACCATATAATCCAAAAGTTCTTTTTCTAGAAATCAAATCCATTCTAGATTTATCAATAGATTAAGTAAATCAAGATACGAATAAAATGAAACAAGTAGTAGTTACTACTATTGATTTGAGTAGATTGATGTATGTATTTACTCTTATTTGCTATACTAGATACTAGCATGCTATATGAGTTCAATTTTAATGTGTTAATACATATGAAGGTAGGTATTATAATGTGAAATCCTTTTGAGACGTGTGATTTTTTTGGAGTATCTTTTTAAATTAGCAGTTTAAAGAAAGCTCTCCTCACTCTTCATGGAAAATGTTATGACTTGTGATAGTGAGAATTCTTGTCAAATGAAATTGTCCATTTAGTAGTGGATGCTTGTGTGTGATGAGTTCAATGTGGACTAGACTGTTGTTCGCTTATCATCACAAATAAACTGTTATCAAAGTTAGCGTCAAGGTCGGTCAAATAAAGTGGCTTATTTTGGCTTGCAGGAGGAGTTGAACTCACTACTACCAATTAATAAACCACTTGTTAATTATACTGCTCTGCCTCTGTAAATATCATTGGCATTTCCTTCTTCCACAGTATCTCTTTACAGTTATATTGACAGCTATTTTAGAGTGAAAATATGCATCATTGATTTAGTTTCAGCGACAGGATAGAAACTGGTAACTTCTTGGCTAGTTGTTCAAAAGTTTCACCACTCTGTGTTCCAGGGAATTTTTATATTAGCTAGAAAACATAAAAGGATCTGAAGAATCTGGATAATTCTAATTTGTCCAGAATTGCTTCCAAATTCATTTTAATGTATATTCCATTCTGTATTTCAAAGCATATGTCATCATAAATATGTATAAATTTATGTTAATATATCTACTCTTCAATCAGTATGTCATA
The DNA here is from genome assembly GCF_001194135.2 of Octopus bimaculoides. Classification (NCBI taxonomy): domain Eukaryota; kingdom Metazoa; phylum Mollusca; class Cephalopoda; order Octopoda; family Octopodidae; genus Octopus; species Octopus bimaculoides. The sequence goes on from NC_068998.1 coordinate 27,642,743, forward strand.
ATACATGTAATTTTTATATATTGTTGATTTTTAGGGACTGATATTTTCTTGTATGTTGCCAAAACTATTCCAAAGCTGAAGACCCGGCAGCAATCTCAGTCAAGCTCTCAATCTTCTAATCAACAACCAGGTGGTAAAGGACCGAAGAAAAAAGGAAAAAAAGGACGTTAATTACTGACCATATTTTATAGTAATAAAGCTGAACTAAATTTAATTAACAAGTATCATGTAAAAGTTATTACTTTAGCCTGATAATTTCTCTTATTCAATTAAATTAGTGATAAAGTTTGAAATTATCAAAAAAAAAACCCCACATTTCTTTTGTATTCCATGTCGCCACATAAACTATTTTTTTCAGCACATATTTGAAATATTTTATTTTATATGCTTAATTTCATCTCTCTAATGTGGTTTATCTCTCTGAGATTAAGAAAATAAGTAACAGTAAAATACTGGGGTTTACTTCCTCTTCTGTAACCCTTTCCCATTTCATATCTTTGTTCCTAAGGTCACACTCGCTTTAAAAATTAGACATAACAATAAATGTGAAACTTCAAAACAAAGTTGTTTGAATGTTTCTGTTTTTAATTCACAAATATTAGATATTTAACTGTAACAGGGTCACTTTTCCTGTTGGTTTAAATACAATGCACATACACACACACGCGTGCATGAAGGTATGTAGGCTAGTAGTCTTTCTTGGCTATTTTGTCTTGTATAGATGAAACTTTACTAGTCAACTAAGTGTCATTGTCTGCTGGCTGGTGCAAAGTCTCATTCAGACCTAAAGTGGAATGATGCTGTAGACAAGGCCGTTAGAGCAAAGAAACTTGCCTGGAATGACTGGAAGTGTGATGGTTGCAAGGAACTGTATTAGATAGCCAGAAGGGAAGCTAGGAGACAAGTGAGAAGCAGAAAAGAAGAAGTTTGCCTATGTTCTACAGCATGAGGACCAGAGACTTGAAGTGTTTCAGATTGCAAGACAGTGTGTGAGAGAAAATCGCTATGTTGTAGGAGAGAAATGTGTCCACATGGATGATGGTGCACTTGCATTTAATGATTCTGCAAAGAAAGAGGCTTGTAAATGCCATTATAAAAGACTGCTGAATGTGGAGAATGAATGCAAGAAGGAGTGTCTGCCAAATGTTGACCCAACTGAGGGACCAGCTATCCGAATCAACAGTAGTTTGGTCAATAAAACAATTAAGGACATGAAAACAGGGAATCACTGCTGAGATGATTAAAATATCTGGCAGAGTAGGTTATAGCCTAGTCACCTGTATTGTTAATCAGGTTATCCATGAAGGAGTCATCCCCGATGATTGGCATAGCAGCATTATAGTCAACTGCTACAGAGGCAAAGGTGATGCCTTAGACTGGAATAATTATAGAGGCATCAAGTTGCTGGACCAAGTGAGGAAAGTCACAGAAAGGGCTATAGTTCAATTAGGAAGAGAATTAGTGTAGATGAGATGCAGTTCAGATTTGAACCAGGCAGGAGTATGACTGATGCTATATTCCTGGTTAGGCAACTGCAGGAAAAATATGTTGCCAAAAATAAACCCCTGTACTTGGCTTTTATCGACATGGAGAAAGCCTTTGACAGAGTCCCCACTCCTTTATCTGGTGTTCAATGCGGAAGCTAGGGATAGATGAGTGGTTGGTGAGAGCTGTACAAGCCATGTACAGGGACGCTGTCAGTAAGGTGAAGGTTAGCAATGAGTATACTGGTGAATTCAGGGTACAAGTAGGGTTCACCCAGGATCAGTCCTCAGCCGTCTCTTGTTCATCATAGTCCTCCAGGCAATAACAGAGGAATTTAAGACGGGCTGTCCCTGGGAGCTCCTCTATGCTGATGACCTTGTTCTTATAGCTGAATTGCTATCACAACTGGAGAAGAAATTTCAGGCATGGAAGCAAGGCCTAGAATCAAAGGGCCTTAGAGTTAACCTAGCAAAAACCAAAGCCTTAGTAAGTAGGAGAGCAGACAAATCACAAATCCTTTCAGGTAGATGGCTCTGCTCAATCTGTAGAAAAGACATAGGTAGTAACTCCATAAGATGTACCCAGTGTAAGCTAAGGACACATAAGAGGTGTAGCAATATCACAGGAAGGTTAACAGCGAAAATAGTTTTGTGTACAATTGCACAGGTACAATTAACACCAAAAATGTACAGAATATAGACTTCATCAACTGCCAGGGGTGGGGGATACCTAGAAATAGTTGATAGCTACCATTACCTAGGTGACCAAGTCAGTAGCGGAGGTGGATGCTCCAAAAATGTAACTGCTAGAATAAGAATAGTTCAGGGAGCCACTAACCCTGTTGGTAACAAAGGATCTCTCTCTCTCTCAGAGTGAAAGGCAGATTGTACAATGCCTGTGTGCAAACAGCCATGCAACATGGTTGTGACTGCCAAGGATATGCAAAGGCTTGAAAGAAATGAAGCTAGTATGCTTCGCTGAATGTGTGATGTCAGTTTGCATGCATAACGGAGTGTGAGCGTCTTGAGAGAAAAGTTGGGTATAAGAGGCATCAGATATGGTGGTGCAAGAGAGATGACTGTGCTGTTATGGTCATGTGATGCATATGGATGAGGACATTTATGTGAAAAAGTGCTGATCTCTAATGTTGGAGGGAACCTGTGGAAGAGGCAACAACATAGGAAGAGGCGGTGAAGCATGATCTTTGAATGTTGGGTCTCACGGAAGTGATGACGAGTGACCAAAATCTTTGGTGATATGCTGTGCTTGTGAAGACTCATCAAGCCAAGTGAAATCGTAGTTATGGCCAATGCCAGTGTCGCACCCAAGCTAGTGGCACGTAAAAAGCACCCTTTGAACTTTGGGCCTCATGGAGGCAGTGACAAGTGACTGAGACCTTAGGCAATATACTGTGCTTGAGTAGACCCATCAAGCCAAGTGAGATTGCAGTTGTGGCTGATGCCGGTGTTCTGTAACTGGCACATAAAAAGTACCCACTACACTCTCAGAGTGGTTGGCATTAGGAAGGATATTCAACTGTAGAAACCATGCTAAATGAGATTAGAACCTGGTGCAGCTTACCAGTTTCCAGTCAAACCATCCAACCCATGTCAGCATGGAAAATGGAAGTTAAATGATGATGATGATGAGTATTGTTTCTCTCATGTAAAAGATGTCTGGTGATTGTAGCAGCACCAGCATCCCAGTTGTGGGGGAGAATATTTCATTGTGGCTTTCACTTGAACTTTGTTGAGTATTAGTAATTGTTGAAGTATTTTCAGAGAAGATCTAATCTTTTGAGATGCAATCCCATCTATGGTGAGGATGCACTTTCATTAGATGATGTTAAGGTCTAACATTTAGCCTGATCACAAAGGCTCTAGTTGTCTAGTTGTGTGCTACTGATGTTGATGTGAGTAAGGTGAGATGATGGCTTGATAATGAGTTGCTTTTGGGTTTTTTTTCTCAGATGACATGTGCTCGCTGTATGTATTGATTGGACACCTACAGATGCTTTGTATTAATGGCATATTGTGTTTTTTCTGCAAGGTTGCTCTAATATGATTACACTCCTTTTTTGGCCTAAATTTTAAACCCTGTATTTATGTGTCTAAAATGTTTTCTTATATCCTTGTTGACTTCCTTCAGAAATGTTCATATAATTGTGATTTCCCTGAGATAGCTTTGGTATGCATCAATCAAGATTCCCATAAACTAGTTTATTATATATATATATGCAACATTTGTTGTGCCACATCCTTCCATCCTAATGACTCATCCCTTGTTCCATGTCGTTGTTTGAAATTGTGTAACCAGTGAATTATGTTCACATCAAGACTATATTCAAGTTATTGTTTGGTCAGGTAACTTTATGCTAACTCTGTTTTGCTGAAGAGTTCTAAGACTGGACGTATCTATTTAAGCTTTGGTCATTTGAAATGTTGGTAGTTGTCTCCCTTGTCCCTTTTGAGAAGAATTTTCATTATAACTAATGCATTTTATTCTCATTACAGTAATAATTTCAGTTTATTAAAAATTATCTTCCGAATTAACTATAGTAGTCTCCACTTAACTATATGTTCTCCAGGCAGGAGGCGTCTTTCTGAAATTTCCAATGTATTTTTTTTCAACAGTCTTCTGAAGGTTTCAGCAGCATGAAAATTAACCTTGCCATTTCCCATAGCTAATTGAGGTATAATGCTAACAAAAGATTTCATATCTCAAAGTTGGTTATCTGAAGCCTGTGTCCTTATAACATCAACGTTAGCTTTGAAATATATAAAACCATCGACTTCAGGTCTGTTGTTATTCCACATATTTCTAAATCCAAAGCTAAAGAGGTGTGTGTGTGAGACAGAGACAGAAAGAGTTTCTGTACATAGTTGCTCAACCTGATAAAAACATCTTTGAAATGAGAAAGAACATGTATCCAGGGTAATGTAATCTGAGACATACCATAAACAAAGATGGGATGATCACGGCTGCGGCACTTTTTGTTTGTCGATTTGCTCAAATGGGACTGAGCTGGAGGTTAAACAACATCCGTAGCCAACCAATCGATTCTTACATAACTTCATTGAAGCTTCACCCATTATTATTTTTTTAACCTCTTAATTCTTTTACACTTTCGCTACTGGAAACGATGTGTTGATCTTTCAGATATGACTCTGGCTATATGCTTTCTAAAGTTCTCTGCTGAGTCGCTGGCATGTTTATTAGCACGAAATCAACTCTGGTTGAACAGGTCTACGGTTAAAGGTATCCCAGCCATAACAATCACGTCTGTTTTATCGTAGGCTGAGTCGTCATGTAGAGGCTCCAGAAAAGTATAACTGAGCATCTGTAACATAGACGATATCTGATAGACAATGCGAGCAAATTGTGAAGCCTTTGCATCCATCAATCTTTGATAACCTTACTTTAGAAAGGATATAACAAGAGTCATATCTGGAAGATCAATACATTGTTTCCAGTAGCGAAAGTGTAAAAGAATTAAGAGGATAAAAAAATAATAATGGGTGAAGCTTCATTATGGTTCTATGTTGCCAGCTAACCTCAACGCAACACGCATGCGTAGAAAGTTTTTAATTGCCTTCAGACCCTTAAAAACTATAAAAATGAGAGAAAAAAAAAAAAGAAACCGTATCAGTGCTGAAGCACTGCGTGTTAGTCCTCAGCTGTATAAGTTGAAATAAAGACTTTCACAGCTTAAAATTGTAAACATACGTGGAAAGTATTTAAGATTAGCAAAAGAACCGATATTTTAAAATATATTTCAGAGAACATCAGAATAGGTGAATGTTTGAAAGTTTTTAATAGTTATAAATAATTTATTATATAGGTACAAAGTTGAAAACGTCTAGTGGTGAAGACGCTCAAATGAACTGAATGCATTAATTCAACGGTACTTATCTATCATCGATTCAAGAAGGATGGAAAGCAGATTTGACTGTCGTGGGATTTGATCCCAGAACATAAAGCAGGACATTATATCCGTAGCTGTACTGATTCTGCTAACATTAAGAGTAAAGACGGTATTCGCTTACGGTGTTTTTTTTGTTTTGTTTTTCTAAAAATTAAAATATTTATTATGGCTTCTTAGATTCAATTTTTTATCGATTCCCTTCTCTGACGAACTAAAGCTAAAATGTTCAAACAATGGAATAAGTTTTATGTCGTTATGAAGGGGGGGAGAAAATGTAATGTTTCAGGTAGAAACCTTCGTCGTCGGATTCTTATTTTACTCGCTGATTCAGGAGGAAGGGGTTGTGCATATGGTTTTTGGAGGCCTTTTCTAGATCAATGATATTGGTGCCATTAATGTTCCTCTTGAATCTTCGTAAATAAACACCAGAGGGTTGACGTTCTGGGAAGGAAGTTTTGAGTCTAGTGATTACGTTGGTGCCTGGTGGGCGGCTGGATGGGCTGTTGAACACTTATAAAAGTGATGAGGCGAGACAAGTAGAACGAGAATGCTTGAGACGAGGTGATATGAATCCTTGCAGAGGGAGGAGACAAGCGTGCCAGTGGACAAGAAACTAAGGCGAGTGGGTTTATGTCAATCAGTCAGGTGTCCCTTTTCTGGATGTCTGTGTGTCCAGCCGCAGCACCGTCCCATATATAAGAACAATATCTATTGTGGAACTCACCTAGGCTCTGTAGAGTATCAAAAACTGGTGACGGCTGAAGTATCTTTTCTGTAGCATAACATTTATTGCAGCATGAACTTGTTAAGTCCAGGTTTTTCACGACCGAACATACCTAAGATAAAAAACTTTCCGGACATAACCACCTTATCTTTTTATGTATTTATGAATTCACTGCTTGAGCCATTTAAGTGTTTTTGAAGTCAACCAGGCAATAAGAGGATGATCGGTTTGCTATTTCCAGCAGTTCGAACGGCCGCATAAAAGCAAGCTATCGTTTTGTTTCGTTGAATGCTGCTGTTTTTGTGAAGTTTTACTCATTATACGAATTTCAGAGGAGACTACTTTGCAGACATCAAATGTTAAATTGTTATTGTTGCTTCAGTGAAATGATAAGAGCATTGTCTGAAATGAAACTTCAATTAGATTTATGATAACAGGACAGACAGAAAAAGAATGAACAGCTGAAGACTGCTTTGAAGCACCATTGAACACAATGTTTATTAATCCAAATAACCATCTCGATGAATAGGAATTTCAATTTCACTCTCATTGTATACAATAAACATGACATATATTGGTTAATACATATTCTTTTTACAAAATGTACATTTATTTAGGCAAAAATAATGTGTTGAAAGAATTAGTTTGAATAAACATAAAAAAATTTGGAAGAGACAAGGAAAGTATTGTTAAAAAAAAAACTGTTTGATATATATATATTTAACTGTACAGATGTGTATTAATGTGTGTATGAAATAAATGTTCATAATGTTGGGATACATTATGAATGCTGTGTGTGTCCAGTGATGAATTTTTTTATCACTTGGATTATATGTTGACTTTGGAAGACGCCGATTTGTTGTCGCCCTGTTCAATACAGGACTTGACTTTGGAATAATGAAGATAATGATAACAAACAACAAACATACAATCATTCTCTCTTTTATACTGCACTTAGCATTTCCACAAAGCTTTTCATAAAGTATTGTTCACGACATGAGATTTTATGAAGGTTTCGGCTTCCAAGCAAAGGCACTTGTTGAATTTGGAAGACAAGAATTTTGTTTAAATCCCCATTAAAGAACAACTATTAAAAATAATATATTCATTATGTATATGAGTAATTTTTAAAAATTTATACAATGATTAAAAGTTATTTTTCCACAGAATTTTCAAACGGAAAGTAACATTTGGCACTTTCTGATTTTAGGTTATGTTTTAATGTCAGATTTGATATTTAAAATACAATAGTTTTTTTCTAATGTACAAGTGTGAAATGAATTTGATATCGAATGAATTTTAGAATCTCAAAATTCTGGTGAGAATTTTATTATGAGCTTTTGACAATGTATTTTGAGCTTTAAGTAAATTTAAGGCAACGGTAAAGTATAATTGTTGGCTGATAAACGAATGTATGTGTAGGCTTGGATGCATGTATGTATGTATAATGTATCTACGTGCATTATTTATGTAAGAGAGAGTGTACGTATACACGAACTTTTTCAAAATATAGATGCAAAACTTCAAACTGATGATTCATTAACGTGGTAGTCATGCCCCCTTTTTAGGCGATTAGTAATAGAAGCGAAACGGTTTCAATTTGGAATTGAGATTAGATCAGGTACTCTGCCGAGAACTTACTATATACACACACGCAGACAGTGTCTCTCTCTCTCTTTCTCTCTCTCCCACATACACACATATCGTTGAAGTTTTATATACAGGTGTTCAGATGTTTCTTTTACTCGCTAAAAAATTTCTACGTTAACAGAAAAAAAAAAGACAAAAAATATTTTTTTACATAATATCTACTCAAAAATAAATATTTTACACAAATGACATGCAAAAACCACTGATATTCAAAGTTTCGCAAGAATAAAAACTGCTTTTCAATTCGTTGTTGATTAACCCCTTAATATTTACAACACAATCCCCTTATATTAACGAAATGTAAAATAAAAGCTTTGATAAGGCACACAGTTTTGAAAGAGTAAAAACTTTCAAACTTAGTAGAGAAAGGCTACAATTTACGGTCAAAAGAAAATGGAATATTCGTTAGCAACAAAGATTCTGTCGAAGAAAATTGACCAAATATACATTTTTAAAACTTAGGATATATACTTTCTAAGTATTTAAACCCATACACTATACCGTCTTTCTAAGTGAATGGGAAGAATTGAACCCCGTATTATAAGTTAACGAAACCCATTGATTACAATGTGAACTATATTATCAGCATATTTTTTTCTACTCTAAGCACAAGGCCCGAAATTTTGAGGAAGGGGGCCAGTCAATTAGATCGGTCCAGTATACAACTGGTACTTAATTTATCGACCCCGAAAGGAGGAAAGGCAAAGTCGATCTCGGCGGAATTTGAACTCAGAACGTAGTGGATAAGGCTATTAACATTCATGGCAAGACAGACGAAATTAACACTTGAGTCGCCTTATTTACAAATAGTTAAAAGGAAAATAATTAAGGAAGACTAGAATAATCTCTGATGTGAAATTAGAATCTTTCATAATACACTCGGAAAAAGGAACGGTATCAAAGTTCCCAACCACATGATTCCCGGTTCAGTTCCACTGTGTGGTACATTGGGCAAGTGTCTTCTACTGTAGCTTCGGGCTGACCAAAGTTTTTTAAGTGGATTTGGTAGGCAGAAACTGAAAGAAGCCCGTCACATAACTGTGTGTGTGTGTGTCTCCCACCACCCCTTGACAACCAGTGTTAAAAAAATGAAAAGAAAAAATCAGCTTTAAAACCCATTAAAAACTCAGGTTAGACCCACACCGGAGACGGCGTTGCTGCTGCGAAACACACACTGACATCCTAGATAACTCTCAAACACATTCCAACCCTTGGATCATAGATCTACTCTATGTTTTTTTTCTACCGTCGTTACTATTGTGGCCACTGCTTGTTGGAGCTGGCTGGTTTCATGTCACCCCCAGTCTAGGTATTCACCACCGCTACCAGGTCCCGCACTAGCTACTACACCCAATCCTTCCTTTTCCTTCCCAGACTGTCGGGCCTCTGGAATCCCACCACAACCTCCACTGCGTACGTTTTCTTTGCATAAATGGAACGTTAGCGACATCAGCTTCACCGGTCGTACAGGGTCTAGTTATGGCTAATGGTTTCTTCCTCCAGCACACTTTCCCAAATCATAAAAGTCAGTTATTTAATCTAAGAAATGTTTACAACATGAGCTCAAAGTCCTCACAGACTTTGAGCTCCAAATTTGGAACGTTTATTAACAGAAGAAAAGTCAGAGCATGAATTTTAAATTCTAGTGTACACAAAATACACAGATTTCTCATCTTCTGAGACCCCGCCCGTTACGCTACCTCTCCGTATAGCGAGTCAAGTGACTATATAGAGGTTCTATCGGTGGCTGGACGCTCTGCAAAATAACAACAAAATCAGCAAACTACTTGAATAAAAATTTCCTTAAACTATCTCATTCAGTATGTGCTGCTTTTCCCCCAGATATTTTCATGGACGAGTATCTATCCTTTCTGTTAATTTTTTATGGAAATTATTAAAAAAGACCAGGACTTATATGACAAAATTATAGTGAGCTTAATACATCTTCAGATGTATTTCTTACTCACTGATAACGCAATTCACATCTTAGTCCCAACAAGGATATCTTCTTAAAAATGTATTTGTACGTGGTACTTATTTCAGTAATTTTGGAGGGGTGAAAGACAAATTCATTCGGGCAGTAATTAAAAAAAGGATTAAGAAGTAAAATAGAACGCATGATTTTATTTTCTGAGTTAAAAGATAACAGTTACTGCTTCTAATCTGGTTATCTTGTAATTTTAGTCCTTTTAAATCGCGCTGTCGGGGGAAGTTTAACAACATGAAAACCTAATTTGAACAGTGGCCAATAAAGATTCCCCTATTTTAAAAAGTTCTTGGATTTAGGTACTGCTAAAAATTTCATTAGAGATTAGGTTTAAATACAGCGATTATCTCGGAAAAAATTATTTCAATTAATTTAGAAAAATGAACAGGAATCAGTTTATTGTTAAAATGGGCTGAAGTTGAACAAGTCTTTTCATTATAAGTAACATTGTACTGCGGGACATTGTGGGAATCGAGCCACCGATAGAGCCTCAATATAGTCACTTGACTCGCTATAATTAGCAGCCATCTCTCTCTAAATTAATACTTCACAGTATTTAAAACAGAACTAATGTTGAACAATTACAGTTTTAGTCGTCTAAACAAAAGAAGAGATGATCATAAGTGGAAATCGTTTGATCTTAGGAGTACTCTGTCAGACCTGACCTGTGGCTAAAGAAAGACTCTTCGCTCGTTGAAACACTTCTGTGCAACTTCAAAAATGTTTTGTCGGCTATAAGAAATCTTTCTGGAAATTTTCATTTGTTAGTCTTGACATCTTTGAGTATTGTCTCGATGAATCAAAAACCATGACCCATTCAAGAAGATATTTTAGTAGTAATTGAAGTCTTTTTCTTTATATAGTTTAAGATATTGGTTTCAAATTTTGGCACAAGGTCAACAATTTCGACCCCCAATTTTCAACTGGTACTTGTTTTATTGGTCCTGAAAGGATGAAAGGCAAAGTCGACCTCGGCAGAATTTGAACTCAGAGCGTTAAAACGGACGGAATGCCGATAAGCATTTTGCCTCGCGTGCTAACAATTCTACAAGCTCGCTATTTTTTTTCAGCAAGTTTTCTTTTCAAACCAGTGCTTTTATGAACAAGACTTCTTACAAATTCCCGGTGTTCTTAAGGTGCGAATGGATTTTTCAACACATAAGTTATTATTTATTGTTTACTGTTTTGTATTATCTCTTGATTTACTGGTTTGTATTATCTCTTGAACTCAAACCCTTTATTCTATTTGAACCTAGGTTTTCTGATTGCTTATTCTTGAAGGACTTTTCTCTGACTGTTAATTACTGCAATGACTAATTTTCTTTCTTTCAGCTCAGTTTTGTTGTTCTGAATAACCGTCATAATGTAATTAAAAGAATCCTTCCCTTCTTATAAGTTAACAAACGTTTACTTACTATAGAAAGAGATATCATCTTAAGATAGAGGCCGTGTACGACCTTGTAATGTCTTACTACTTCAGCAACAAAATATGGGAAAATAAGAATCTTAATAAAAAGTTTGGCCATACATTTAAACAAAAATTGAAATGAAGACACGGCATTGTCATTAAAAATAAAAATAGAAATAAAACATTATTTAAAATTTGAAAAGAATTACATGACCATCGTTATAAAGAAAAGAAAACGTTGATCTTTTCATTTATTCGTTGTATTATTATTGATTTCAAATTTTGGCTAAGTCGATTACATCGACATCAGTTATCAACTGGTACTTATTTGATCGACTCCGACAGGATGAAAGGTAAAGTCGACCTCGGTAGAATTTGAACTTAGAACGTAAAGACAGACGAAATGCCGCTAAACACTTTTTGCCCGTGCGTTGACGATTCAGCCAGTTCACCGCTTATTCTTTCATTTTTTTTCGTTGTATTAAAATTGGTTTCAAATTTTGGCACAATACTTGTAATTTCGGTGGATGGAGTTAGTCAATTACATCGGTTTCAGTGTTCAACTGGTACTCATTATATCGATTCCCGAAAAGGAATGAAAGGCAAAATCGACTTCGAAACAGTTGATTGAAAGCCAAGAGTGACTCGAATGCTGTGCCAGTTACCCTCCCCTTTTTTGTTAAGATCTGTTCAAGTCTATCAGTAATTAAGTAATTCTTCTTACATTAAGGCACCAACTATCTGAGCCAATATTGTAAGGCACATATTTAGATATCCCCAAGTACTGTTGACATTCTTTACTGAGTGAGACAGTATTCCATCAACGTAAGGCACAGTATGTTTTACTGCTTGGACTGATTCTATATTTATTTGAATAGCTACCATCGTATCTAAAAATATATATGTTTACGTATTAATATAGTTGCTATGACACAATACATGAGCTCCGTCTGTACATTTACACATTACAATAATTGATATTACAAAATACGAATTACAATATATATATATATTCACACAGCTCGTTGGCTGACACAAAATACAAAGACATCGCGTATATTTACACACCTCTCCAGCTGCTATGATACAAAGCAAGTTCACAACTACAAATACAATTATATTTACAGAATGCTACCACATAATAGCAAAATATTGACAAACCAGGGTTAAAATACAATCATGACAAATGAGAAACTATCAAATTCCCATTCATTAATTAAGCTTAAATATTTACAAAATACTTATTTCTGGACAATATTTTGCAATATTTTGATTAGGCTCTCAGAACACACCCCCACCACCACCGCCACACACACACATATGCTTATATGTGCATATGCATGTACACACACACACACACACAATGTACAGAGTATTCGAGCTAAATTTGATTTGTTTTTATGTTTCTTTTAATCAGAAACAGTTTTTGATGTCTTGGTGAATTGTCAAAGGCACTGGAGAGCGTGAAGATTAAAGCAGTTAGCTGACATTGAGGACTGGAAGTCATCTGAATATAGGAAGAGAATTACCTGTGTCATGATGATTAGCAGTGTGTATCAAAATGCCGACGTCATTACTTTTGGTCAATGATCTGTGAACACCCACCATAAAGGCTGTAAAACGTGACATGGAATGTTGCGATGGAGACTGCGAAGCCGTGATCAGCAAGAAGGAACACAACAACCGTTCTGACAGCGTCTGCACGCCGACATTCAGCCAACAACTGCAGGACGAATGCGAGAAAGAGAATCCGTGATTTGGCGAGAGAGATGGCTGTTGGAATCGCTACCACTCGTACAAGAGGCGCAAGGGACACATTCTGACAGCCAAAGCCAAGGATAACTGCTTGATGACTTCATCAACCCTAATTTCTGGCCTCCTAATTCCATGATTCCTATGTGTGAGACGCGGTTGAGAAAGACACCAACCGCTCTGCCTGCAGCACCAAGGCTGAACCGATGACTAAGATCAAGGAGGTGTTCAAAGATCTTCCCAGGGATACAGTAAAGAACGAATGCGCCAGGTTTTGGTGCTATCTTGAGGCCCTGATGGAAGCAGCTTTGAGTAAACTGTTATCTCCCAGCTATAATCTAGTTGATATTTTTAGATTTGTTTTTTAAATACTCTTATTTTTTGATGAGATACTGTGTTTTGTTGTTTGGGGAGTTTTCTTTTGTGCAAACTGTTAAATTTAGCCCGAACACCCTGTACACACACACACACACACACGCATGCACATATACATACATGTATAAATATATATGTGTCAAGAATTTTCCAAGTGATGTTGAGTAACTCGTTCTCTTGATTCCTAAACTTGAAGAAATGCACACGTTGCGTGCATTTTCAGTTGCAATCACTGGCTGTCATGCCTGTGTAATATCTCATGATGCCTTCAGATAGTGTGAGGGTATATGTGTGTGTGTGTGTGTGTGTGTGTGTGTGTGTGTGTGTGTGTGTCTATATGTATGTACACATATATGTTCACATCATCCATCCATACACACACACACTGACATTTCTACAGCAATATCTTGATCGGAAAAAAGATAGACATCTTCCGCACTAATTAATCTTTGTGAACACTTGTGAAACTAAATACCATTAGTAAATATTTATAAAACAAAATGTAAAGATTGAAAGTGAATCGAACTAGAATGAATAAACTTATTCAAATGCTAGTTTTCCATCATCTAAAATGGGCAAATAATAATTTTATATGCACCTGAGATTCGAACTGCAACGTAATTAATGTAAAGGCGTATATATTGAAATTGGAATCAATTTGAATACATCGGTTTGTATTTTCGGTGGTGAATTGAGACAGCTGATACCTCCCTCTCACAATGTTTTTTATACTCAGACCAAAACGACAAAGCCTTACTTATGAGATTCTTTTATCCAACAGAGAATATTCTAACGTGCACAAAGGTGCTTAACAATGTGATATTTGAGTTAACATATCTGGAAGACACTTTCTGGAGTCGAAGACGATGATTTAGGCAAAATAGTAAATACAATGGAAAAGAGTGATTAAACTCAAACAAATTATCTATTAGATTATGAAATTATATATTACAGAAATTTGGATTGATCCTTCGTTGTAGGTATATAAAAATAAATGAAATAAAGGAAAGAAATGAAATTGAAAGATTTTGTTTCTCAGGCATAAATGGTAATCGACAATAGTTGACAATAAAATGAAACTGAAAGATTTTTTTTCTGTATTTATATATTGAAAAATGCCAGGATGTGGAAGACTGAAAGATCTTGTATTAATAATAATCGTGAAGATAATTAGTAGCGAAGATCTCAGAGAAAGAAATTACACATGAAAAGTAAGCATCAGTAGAGAACGTTTGTGAAAGTAAATATCAAAAGTGAATGTGTGTAAAAATGAAGAAAATTCTTTAAATGTTTATGCAACAAAAGATCAAAAGTGAAGTGCGTAAAACAAAACGTGTCAGACACAGAGCATGTAAAACTAAACGCGGAGAATGAACTTATGTGAAATTGAACACAAAACATGAGCTTATGTAAACATCAATGATGATCGCATGTAAAGATAAGCTTCAATAATGAACGTCTGAGAAAGTAAAACTTCAATAGTGAACGTGTGCAAAACTAAATATCAACGGTGACAGTGTGCGAGAGTAAATAGTGAACGTGTGGAAACTAAAAATCAGTAGTGAACGTGTTCAAAACTAGAAATCAATAATGAACGGGTGCGAAACAAAACATCAATAGTAAATGTGTACAAAACTGAACATCAGCGGTGAACGTATGCAGAATTAAACATCAATAGTTAACGTATCTGAAACTAAAAAATAGTAGTGCATCTACGGAAGTAAACATCAATAGTGAACGTGAGAAACAGAACGTCAACAGTGAACGTGAACGAAACTTAACAGCGATAGTAAACATATGCGGAAATAAACTTCAATAGTGAACGCGTGTAGAAGTGAATATCAAACGTGGACCTGTGCAAAAATAAATATCTATAGTGAAAGTGAGTCAATATGTGCAAAAGTGAGCATCAGTATACAATGTGTGCAAAATTGAACATGAATACTGAACGTGTACAAAATTAAACATCAATAATGAACGTTTATGGAACTAAATACTAATAGTAAAAGTGTGAGAAAGTAACCATGAATAGTGAACGTGCTCAAAACTAAAAACTAGTAGTGAATTGTGCAAAACTAAAATTCATGAGAGAATTGTGCAAAAAAAAAAAAGCCATAAATAGTAGATGTGTGCAAAAGTAAACATCTTAAATTAATGTATTTGGAACTAAACAGCAATAGTGAACCTATACGGAAGTAGACCGCAATAGTGAACGTATGCGCACGGTGCACGTTGTCGAAACTAAACGGGAGCAAATGTAACCATTAATAGTCAGCATGTGCAAAACTAAATGTCTATAGTGAATGTGTGAAAAAGTGAACATCAATAGAACGTGTGCAAAACTGAACATGAATATTGAACGCGTGCAAAAGTAAACATTACTAGTGAATGTGTACAAAACTAAACATCAATGGTGAACGTGTGCGCAACGGAACGCCAGCAGTGAACGTTGTCGAAAGTAAATAACAATAGTGAACGTATGTGAAAGTAAAAATTGATAGTGAACATGGGCGTAACTGAATGTCTGTAGTGAATGTGTGCAAAAGTGAACATCAATACAATGTGTGCAAAAGTGAACATCAATACAATGTGTGCAAAAGTGAACATCAATACACTGTGTGCAAAAGTGAACATCAATAGAATGTGTGCAAAAGTGAACATCAATATAACGTGAGCAAAACTGAACATAAATGCTGAACGTGTGCAAAACTAAACATCAATAGTGAATGTGTGCAAAACTAAACGTCAGTAGTGAATGCGTGCGCAACGGAACGCCAGCAGTGAACGTTGTCGAAGCCAAATAACAATAGTGAACGTGTGAGAAACTAAACATTAGTGGTGAACATGATCGAAACAAAAAAATGTAGTGAACGTGTGCAAAAGTGAACATCAATAGAATGTGTGCAAAAAGTGAGCATTAATAGATTGTGTGCAAAAGTGAACATCAACAGTGAACGTGTGCAAAACTGAACATGAATAGACAACGTGTGCAAAACTGAATATGAATACTGAACGTGTGCAAAAGCTAAACATCAGTAATGATCGTGTGTGAAACTGAAGAGCAATAGTGAACATGTGAAGAAGTAAACGAACAAGGCGAACATGTGCGTACATCAATAGTGAACGTGGGTGCAACAGAACATAAACAGTGAACGTGTGCGAAACTAAACAACAACAGTGAACGTGTACGAAACTAAATATCTGTAGTGAACGTGTGCGAAAATAATGTCAATAATGAACATGTACGGAAACAAATATTAATAATGAACGAGTACGGAACTAAACATCAATAGTGAACGTGTGCAACACTAAACATCAATGGTGAACATGTGCAACACTAAACAGCAATGGTGAACGTGTGCGAAAATAAACATCAAATGTAAACATAGATGGAACTGAACATCAATGGTGAATGTATACTAAGGTAAACATAAACAGTGAATATGTAAACAACTAAACATCAATACTGAACGTGTGCAACACTAAACATCAATGGTGAACATGTGCAACACTAAACAGCAATGGTGAACGTGTGCGAAAATAAACATCAGATGTAAACATAGATGGAACTGAGCATCAATGGTGACTGTATACTAAGGTAAACATAAACAGTGAACATGTAAAAAACTAAACATCAATAGTGAACGTGTAAAAAAAACTAAACATCAAAAGCATGTGAAACCGAATATGTACAACCGAATAGTGAGCATCTTTGAAACTGAATACCAATAGTAAACGTTTGTTGAGTTAAACAGATATAGTGAACAGATATAGTGAACATCTCAAAAAGTAAACGGCAATAGGGAAAATTTGTGAAACAAAATAACTGTGGTAATTATATTTAAAACCAGACAACAAAGTGAGCATAATCTCAAAAATAATTGTCGTTTATATGAAATAGATCTATTTATAATCTAATATAGAATTTTTAGACATATTACGTACAGATCCATCGAAAATATAATATACATCTTGCATATATATACATATACATATTAAATGTTCTACACATACTGCACACACACACACACACACACACACACATACACATAAAATGTTTTATAGAAATATCATACATATATCAAATGTTCAAAACATATATCACACAATGTTTTACATGCACACAATATATAACTTTTCTACACACACGCACCACACAAACGAGGCTGCTACCAAAAGTTTCCTGACTATACGTGCCATGGATGCTACGAAAGGGAATGACGATCACTAATAGCCGCCTACAAAATCAGTTTTATACTTGCTATTCGTATTCGATTTTTAAACTAGATTTTAGAAAATGATGTGTTAAAGCGATTTTGTGACTTTTACAACAGCTGACAAATTAAAATTATGCGCCAAATTTTGCATGAAACTCAGCCGATAAATCTGTTACTACTTCGACATGCATCGGTAAGATTTTGGCGAACAGTTTTTAGGTCGAGCACAGTTTTTTTGAGTATCAAGCATGTTTCAAAGCCAGAAGAATTTCGGTTCAAGATGTTAGGCATTCAGAGCGTCTTTCACCTTGAACGGTCACTAACATTGATTTGCAGATGGGGCACATTAAATAATTATCTTAAGATTTGACATTTTCTTTTAATCAAGTGGCTGGGGGTAAAGTTGCTTTGATTCAACTGAAGTAAATTACCTCTACGAATTTCCTCGAAGACGAAGTTGATTACGGCAGAATTTGAACTCTGATCGCAAATATCAAAACATTTCGTTTGACAGTAAGCATTTTACGTTCATGTATCAACGGCTTGTATTCGAAATATCTTAAGTTATAACAGTTTATATGAAAGTACTAAATACATCCAAATTAGATAATAAGTACTGCTTGATTTGATTCAGTGTTTCGATGAATATTTCGTTTTAAAATGTACCAAAGAATAGCTGGTCATTAGATGAGCTTGTTGAGATTATGTTTAGTGTTAAATGTGTGTGTGTGTGTGTGTGTGTGTGTGTGTGTGTGTGTGTGTGTGTGCGTGTGCGTGCGTGCATATGTGCGTATTTATATAATGTATGATATGGTAGGAAATAGAAAATAAATATGAACAAAGAAAAGAGGTAAATATATGAACATGCTGTATGAAATAAAATAAAATAGAACAAAATATAAACGACTGTATAATAAAATATTAATTAGAACAAAACAAAAAAGTTTAAATGAACAATTACATAAAATGATATAAATAAAATAAAATAGAACAAAACAAAAAATATAGCATGAGCGATTATATTAATATAATCGTTCATAAATTAAAAAAATAAATCATAAATAAACGAAATGAGATGAAATAGCAAAGACTGTTCCAGCAAGGTTTTACCTATGATGGCAAAAACAAACTATAAAGATAAACTGCATGAAATAAAATAAAATGAAACAAAATAAGTAGAAAGTAAGTGATGATGCTGTAGGTGAATCAACTGTTCAAAAGAGGTTTGCAAAATTTAAAGCTGGAGAGTTTAGCTTGGAAGATGACAGTCGCAGTGGAAGACCTTCAAAGTTGGATGAAGATGTTTTGAAGGTAAAAATCGAAGAAAACTCAAATATCACGACTAGAGAACTTGCAGTGTCAGGTGACTTGTGACGAAAGCTGGATCTACTGTTATGATCCGGAGCCCAAGAGATAGAGTAACTAATGAAACAACCTGTCTCCCCCAGGCCCAAGAAGGTCAGGGAAGTTCATCATGATCTCCTTTTCCGATAGTAAGGACGTCATCTACACCCACTAGGTTCCCTCTAGCCAGACGATCAACAGAATACTTTGTAGAGGTTTCGAGATTGTTCAGGAAGAGATTTCGTCACAAAAGGCCAGAGCTCTTCCTTTCGAATAGGTGGCCACTGCACCAGTCCACAATTCCATCATGGCAATCAACTACTTGAGAGAGATGGACATTAAAGCTGTCCCTCACCCTCTATACAGTCCAGATCCTGTTTCCTATGACTTTAATTTGTCCCCAAGCTGAAGAACTAAGGGGAAGTCGTTTTGGAGACATTGAGAAAATGAAGGAGGCAGTTTTACGAGGGTCCTGGGTACCTTCACTTTGAAGGACTTCCATGGGGTCTTCACAAAGTGGATGGAGTGCTACAACAAGCTCATTAAGTCAGAGGACTCTTCTTTGAAGGAGATTAGAGTTTTGTATGGTACTTCTTTGAAATTAATAAATGTCTCCCCTGACAAAGTTTCAAAACTTCTGGAATGCACATCGTATTATACATGGTCAAAGATAGGGAGCGAAAGTAGTAAACATTATTATCTATGTAAAATGTTATAAGGCACGAACATATAAGCCTTCTGACAATCACACGAACACACACACACACACACACACACACACACACACACACACACACACACACACACACA
>NC_068998.1:27664721-27674948 GCF_001194135.2 Octopus bimaculoides
CTTTATCAGCAGTGCGAAAATGAACAGCTGAATTTAGGAGGGGAAGGGAGAGTCTTCAAGATGACCCAAAGATTGAACGTCCTGCAACTGCCATAACCAAGGAAAGCATTGATCCTTTTCACCACCTGGTGATGGATGACTGGCGATTGACTATAAATCAAATAGCCAATGCTATTAGCATTTCCCGCGAGAGAGTTGAGAATATTCTGCACAATGAACTTGGCATGACGAAGGTTTCTGCTCGGAGGGTGCCATGTCTTCTGACACCTGATCAAAAGCGCATCAGATTGATCACATCACGGGAAAAGTTGACACTGTTTGAGGCCGCTCCAGCTGGTTTCCTTGAGTGTTTCCTAAGCCAGGTTGAGTGTTGGGTCCTAAGCCAGGATAAGCGTTGGCTTCATCACTTTGAGCCAACGACAAAGAGACAATTCATGCAGTGGAAACACCCCTCCTCACCTGCTCCAAAGAAGGGCAAGGTGGTTTCATCTGCAGGGAAGGTGATCGCCTCAGTTTTTTGGGATGCGAAAGGCATTGTGTATATTGACTATCTTGAAAAGGGTCGCACTGTCAATGAAGAGTATTATACCAGATTACCGAGGCGAGTTTTTGAAATGAAACAATTTTATTTATCTGGGCGCGCTGAGGGACATTATGATTACTAAACCGAGCAGTTTTTCTACTACTCTACCTCAAATAGATGCAAACAAAATATTCTGTCAATGCTCTTCATTTCTTTGAAGAGAGTTTCGCTTTAAACTCTGCACCACGGTGAATCTGCCAAGTGACCCTTCTCTAGACCATTGTAGGTAACAGGATTCGATGTCCTTCTTTAAAAAGACATTACCGCAATGATAAATACGGGATTGTACATTTGAATCTGTAAAGTTTTGATCCAACACTATGTTGTGCATTGTTTTTTTTCTGGGACTATGTTAATAGGAATAACTCAGGACGTTATTGCCTAAACAACTTTGATACATGCACACATTGATATATATATATATATATATATGTGTGTGTGTGTGTGTGTGTGTGTGTGTGTGTGTGTGTATTTATGTATATATATATATGTGCATACATACACACACACACTTTTGAAACTATTTTATATAGCTTTATATCATTATATCATGCAATATAAAACATCGTATACATTTCGTTTTATTTTTACAATTTTTGTAGGAGAGACTTACGGTACATACATACAGCACACGGAACACCACAAGACCATCAATATATACGAAAAAAAAAAGAAGTAAAGATAAAAAATGATAATTGTTAACTGCAAATGTGACACCATATACAGAATTTCAGGAAGACGTTGAATTATTTAGGTTTTAAGCTTTGAGCAACGACGTTGTAATGTATAATCGGTGGGTAAAAGTTCGAGAGGAATTTATTGCTATTGTGAATAAGTTTTATTGCTTTCAAAGAATACGGTTTGAAATGTCTTACATTCTCCAGTTGTTGGTAAATATGTTTCGTTTACACCACGTACTGGGGAATGAACGACAAGCGGCTGTCGTCATATATGATAAATCCCGAACAAATCACTGTGATATCTGTATCTATAAAGAAACATTAATCTTTTACTCTGTCGGAGTTAAATCATAGGATTTCAAAGGGAAGAAAGAGGGTCATCAGTATCGATATGCGAACAGACGATCGGGAAATCAAAATCTGATGCAATACCCAATCGGCTACGGTGCTTCTAATTGTAAAAAAAAAAAAAAAAAAAAAAAAAGGACCTTTCATTATTTTTTTAACTCTTAATCATCTTTGGTCGAAGCATAGACAATCGAATCTACTACACTATATTACTAGTGTTAATCACTGGGGAGTTGGGGTGGATTGGAAGGTAAAGTTGATCTTTTAGAAAATATAAATTCAAAAATAACGTACCATTCCGACATCGTTAAGAGTTTCGTCTCATTCTCGGTTATTTACAGTTCTAAGCAAACCCATTCACTCATCCATGTTATTATGGTGTAAGTGGTCACATGACACCATAACAGCTTTGGTTACCAATGATATAAAATGCTAGACATAGACATAATTATAGATGAAGGCACATTTGTTTTGCTTTTTGGGTTGTCGGAAAAATGTATTTGTTTCTTTCTAGTGTTATTTAAATTAACATGAAAAATGTCTTTATTGTAGTGTTTTATGGCATTTTTTATGTGGCTCTATTCTTCCTCTACAACTTTTGTTTATCGTTTTTGAAATTTAAATAAATTTTACTTTTTTTCTGACATATGACGATGCAGTTTCAAGTAGAAGAGAAAAA
Organism: Octopus bimaculoides; assembly: GCF_001194135.2. Taxonomy (NCBI): domain Eukaryota; kingdom Metazoa; phylum Mollusca; class Cephalopoda; order Octopoda; family Octopodidae; genus Octopus; species Octopus bimaculoides. The sequence continues at coordinate 27,667,012 of NC_068998.1, forward strand.
GAGCATTTTCGACACCTGCTTCTTTTCGCTTTCAGTCCAGGTTCCAAAGTTGCCAAACCACCTCGAGACATTTGTGCTGTCCATAGAAAAAGCATTATTACTGAATGAACTGCACAGTGATGGTATTAACACTTCCAGGAGATTATCTCCTTTTCTGGCCACTCTCCAACAGTCTGCGAGGCGTTTCGTTCAACAACAATGTGGAGTTGAAAACGTGACTCGATGAATACTTCGAGTCAAGACCCAATGATTTCAACTGTCAATGGCATTAACAATCTAGCGCAACATTGGCAAGAAATCATGGACAATGAAGGAGAATATATTATCGACTGATTTGGTGAAATTGTTGATGAAAAATAAGGATTATAAAAAAAAAAAAAAAAAAAAAGAGGAACGAATTTATCTGATTACCCAATGCAATAAAATGAAATGAAATGATTTTTTAGAAGTTTCACAGTAATGGAAGGGAAAAAGAAAAGAAAAGAAAATTTTTTTGAGTTATTGACTCAAGCTGATCGGGTGCACGATATTAAAATTATCAAAATAATAAATTAAACAGTAGAACAGTAGAAAATGATAATAAAATAAAATGGAATTGTTATAAATTCTTTCGGAGAAAAGCAAACAAATATACAGAAAAGTAAAAAAGTTACAGATAGTTCATCGCTGATTTTTCACTCGTTATTTCTACCTAAAATGCATCAATAGAGAGGGTACCATAGCTCGATGAAGTGTCGTCCATTGTCTAGTATTTTTCAGACAGGTTGTCTTTGTATGTGATTTCGCATGGATATAGTTGAACACGATGTTTTAACCGCTGAATGAGAGATATGAAGGCACTTGGGATTTAAGACAGTCGTTTAAATGAAAGGCTGGTGTCAGTGGTTGCTCCAGCTCAGAAGTAATCATACGCCACTCTGGAAATATATGTATAAAAAAACACACATGACAGCTGATTCGCAAGATGTTATATATTACAATTATAACGTTATGAAACAAAAAGCATTCCATCCGTATTCATCCAGTATTCCTAGGAGTATCTAAGACTATATTATCTAATGTGTCCTTTCCATATTTAAGATGGTAGGGTGTGATGTAAAGGGGATTTGGCTGGTATTTCCAGCATATCGCTTGATCGCATGATTAAATACCTTGAGGGTTCTGCAGTAAGAAAGTATATGTAATGAGACTATATTAACTAACAATAGTAACAGGCGGTAATGAGTTTAGATCGATTTAAATGGTTTTTGAATTTTGTTGTGCGGAGACTGTAGGCTTTCAAGATCTCTGTAGACTCTCGTTCTTGGAGCTGCAAATGTTACCAATAGAATAACACTATATTTAACATAATTATTTCAATTAGAAAACATTGTCCAGGCCCTGCAGCACTAACTTGTTACTATACAGAAACTAATTGATGGTAATTATTCTTTGCGATGAAGTCAGAATAAGGCGGAAATATGTTCAAAGTGGTCTTCTGAACTTGCCGGAAACTGAAGCTAATGTTGTTAGTCATGGACAAATATCGTTTTTTAATATCACATAATTATTCCTAATTAGCGTTTTAATCCTCATCCCCATTACCTGTGTTAAATATATCGTTTTATGATCACATAATTATTCCTAATTAACATTTTAATTCTCATCCTCCTTCTCTGTTAAATATATTAACAATAACTTACCTGTATGACCGTTCATTTCTAACTGGTAAAGAGCAGGATGCATCTGCTGGGCTAGTTGGGTGGTAGTCTTCAGCATAACGTGTATAAGGTGGAGGAGCTGAAGCTAGAAAGTAAGGGTCAAGCACGTAGTCTTCATTGCGCATGTAGTCACGTGACGAGACGTTTGCATTGCTCCGTGTCAAGAGAAGAGGTGGTGGAGATGGTGGTGGCGGACCGGGGTAATAACTTGGACTGGCTTCTGTTATGTGGCTCGGTGGAAGAGATATTTGCTGAAAGCCTCCGTCAGCATCTGGCAGATTAGCAGCTTGTGTCTGTGACGAAGAATTCCATTGCTGTCCACCCTGGTTCGAGACTGGACTATGCATATGGGGCAACGAATTGACCATTCGAGGATGATATATATTAAACAGGCCGTTTAGTTCATCGCTGTTCCTTGTGTAAGCTGGATTTTCACCTCCAACGCCGCCGACGCCATCGCCAGTGGCACAACTGATCCCTATTCCACTCCTTCCTGGGTTTACTGCCTCTTCATTGCGAGATCTGTAGAAATTAAACGAACTACAATTCAGTTGTGCAGATCAGTGTTATTGGCTTATTGCATTGATTAGGTAAACCCCAAACTCGCCTCTCTCGCTCTCTCTCTCTCTCTCTCTCCCCTTCTCTCTCTCGAATTCACTCTCTCCCTCTCCTTCACTCTCTTTCTCTTTCTCTCCCTCTGCCTGCATTTACACAAACGTTTAAATGCTTACAGATTATTTTAAGGGTTTTCGATAAGAAGGAGAAACAATACAATATATATATATAGGCACAGGAATGTCTGTGTGGTAAGAAGCTTGCTTCTCAACCACATGGTCCCGGGTTCAGTTTCACTGCGTGACACATTGGGCAAGTGTCTTCTACTATAGCCTTGGGTTGACCAAAGCCTTGTGGGTGGATTTGGTAGACGGAAATTGAAAGAAGCCCGTCATTTATATATATATATGTATGTATTTTTGTGCCTGTGTTTGTCCCCACCCCATAACTTCATAACCGATGTTGGTGTGTTTACGTCCCCGCAACTTAGCAGTTTGGGAAAAGAACCGATAGAATAAGTACTAGACTTACAAAGAATAAGTCCTGGGGTTGATTTGTTCGACTAAAGGCGTGTGTGTATGTGTGTGTGTATGTAGCATGTACATATTATATTGCACCACATGAAAGCCACTGATCTTGAGTGGCAAACTTGGAACACGACAACTGATTCACTTTCATTGTCATGTTGTTCCAGTAACCAAACACGTATTTTATTTGACAAGGAAAAAATAAATACAATTATTAATAAATAATTGCTAGAACGTTTGCAAAATGTTTTAAAGTTTATCATTTATTTCACGTATCATGAACTGAAATGATTCACCTCCCTTCCTTTCTTTTTCCTGCATTTCTTTCTCCTCCTTATCCTCAACATCCTTACCGTAAAGAAATAAGTTCATAGTTTAGGGAACAGATACATACTTTAAACCGGTGATTCTCAACCAGGGTCCATATGACCTTAAGGAGTCAATATAAGATTTTGCGGGGTCCACGCAAGCAAAATAGCAAATTCGGGATCCGCAGCAGTTTATTAAGGGTCCATGAAATTTTTTTTTACTTTAGATGCATTTATTGCAAGAAACAGGTTTCTTTAGCAAACATTTTACATAGTTCAATCTACACGAGTTAATGTATGAAAAACAAAATAGGAATTTTGAAAGAAGTATCTATAAAAGTAGTTTTTAAACACTGAATGGCGAAAGGGGTTCACCAGGACAGAATAGTAATCAAAGGGATCCATAGATAAAAAAAAAGAAGAAAAATGGTCGAGAAGCACTGCTTTAAACCATACATTAAAGAGACTCAATGACACCATCGTCTATTTACCTGGTTCGAATTGGCGAATCTTCTGTACGTTCTTGTTTTCTACGAGTAGCCAAGAAACAGATAAGCATTGTTAAAAGAGTGATCAATACAATCACTCCGGTGACCCAAATGATTATCACTTCAGCGTCAACATCCCACATTGAATCAGAGTTTTCTTCTGTCTCGTTAGGTTCTGGAGCCGTGGACACAACTTTACCTGAAAAGTTCAATAAAAGAAACCGTTCTGAAACCTCGTTTAATTGTTTAACACCTGTTCTGCATAGAGCGACCACCATACCTTAGTGAAATGGATTCGCAAACAATGAGAATAAGTTTTTCGACCCACTGAACTACCTGTTCATTGAATTAACGGATAAGTGGCTAATATTCCGCAGCTGACGGAATCAGTATGACATAGGTACAATCCATCCGACGGGATTTCACAGAGTTTCCATCCACCCGATTTCATTCACAAGAATTAGACCCTACCTGAGGCTATGTTAAAAGGCACTTGCTCAAAATATCAAGCAGTGGGATCGAACCCGGAACCTGGTGATTGCAAAGTGAACTTCTTAACCATTCGGCCATGCTATGTACATAGTCAATATGTAAGGCGAGGGTTTTTAGTTAAATGAATTTCTAACCTTAGTAATGGATTAAAAACCATTTTAATGACTGATTTTTTGGTCAAGAAGGCTATGGTGAACAGCTCCAGGATTAAAATGAATTAATATTAGAACGTAATGGAGAATTAGTCTTGTTTCTGGCAGTATGGTGACAGTCCCGGACATGTTCCAGTCATATTAGGACTCATCAGGTGTGTGCAGTCTAACTGTATTGCCATATCTTAAAATCACACACGCATACACACACACACACACACACACACACACACACACACACACACACACACACACACACACACACACACACAGATACTATGAAGATAGATCTAGCTATGAAAATAAATCTAATAACATAAAATTTTCGTATTTGAAATACACACACACACATTTCTATGTGCATCATGGTAGAGTCACCGTAGTGATCAAACACACACACACATGTCCTTTTACATTTAATCTCATTTCATCAGTTTGTAATATTACAATATACTATCAAGGCAGCGAGCTGGTAGAATCGTTAAGGCGACGGGCAAAATGCTTAGCGGCATTTCGTCCGCTGCAACTAAAGAAGTTGTCAAAGTTTTCTTCAACATCACCGAAACCGTTGTCATGCGGCAAACCATTACCTGTCCAATCAAAGAAAACAAAATTCACGACTCAGTCTTTACTTACAATACAGACTTTATTCAGAACGATCAGTTGATTCCAATAGCTATCTCTGATTACAATGTGATACAACTACCTTCATACGGCATATTCATCTCAGTGAAATGAGTTCAATGTTAAATGAACCATTTTCATACGTGTGTGTGTGTGTGCGCGCGCGCGCGTGTGTGTGTGCGTGTGCATATGCATGTGTGAATACGTATTGTTATTCCTAGTGCACGTGTGGAGAGAGGAGGGGAGGAAATTTAGTTTATGTGTACACAAATACACATATGCATACACGCACATATTGTATATGCGGACATAAGTGTGTTTGCGTGCTAGTGTGTGTATGTATATGTGTGTATATATATATGTGTGTGTGTGTGTTTGTGTATGCGTGTGTGTGGTGTGCATATATGTGTGTGCCTGTGTGTATGTGAGTGCGTGCGCTTGTGTTTGTCTCTCACTCTTTGACAACCAATATTGGTTTGTTTGTGTCCTCGTAACTAGCGGCTCAGCAAAAAGAGATTGACAGAACAAGTATCAGACTCAAAATTAAGTATTAGGTAGTCCCAGCATGACCGTGATCTAATGACTGAAAGAAGTAAAAGAGTAAAGAGCACACACACACACACACACACACCACATGTTCATAGGCATATACATATATGTAAATTCTATTTATACCAGATGGACTTCCCCTTATGAAATATTCAAAGAATAAACATACAATTGATTTTTATCAAAATATTTTCATTAAAACAAAACTTGCTTATAATACTCTACTTTTGTATCCAAAACTGTAAAAAGGAAACATTCGAGTTAATAAGAAAACGGAGTCAATGAACTCAGGTATTAAATCTTTAAAACAAAATAAATAAATAAATAAATTGAAGAAAAAGTGAGGATATCTCGTGTTCGATTACTTTATTGTAAATCAATTGATTGTGAAGTTGCTTTATTTGTTTATTCTTATTTGTGAAGTACTGAGACACAGTCTGGTAACATCAGCACGTGCTTTCAGCAGCCGGCATCCACTAAGATGGCGGGAAATATGGTAGTCAGTTTGAAGTTGTTATATTAGATTCTACATTTCCTTTGCTTTAGATTGTCATCTCAATGTCCCAGATTTATCAGTCGTTCCCAACAATTGTATTTCTTGAGCGATTATCCGAATTGCATTTGGAAGTCTTTATAGAACCGCCTTGGATGGCGTCATTAGGAATTGTTCTTTATGGCTTGGTCGATATCTCACCGACTTAACCGTAGTTTCACTACACACACATGCGCGCGCTCGCACGTAACTTACGCATACAAGCACGCTCACACGCATACACACACGCACGCACACACACACACATACCAGACACACATTATTTCTCATATTCCCCCATCTCCCATCACCAGACTCACTACAAAGTAATGTTACCACCAACTCCCACATTATGTCTTGTTATAATATTACACAAATCTAAAATTCTGAACTGCCATTAATCAATAACTCAGTTCTTTAATCTTATTTTATTGTTTTCAATTAGCTTCCATTGTTCTCTGGGAGCTCCCATCATTTCACTTGCTGTCATGTCTTTCTCAACACATCGTTGTTAAGAACTAGTATTCCTAAACGTCTTACGTCTCGGAATAATAACTTAGCCATTATCCTAGCATTCTTTGATGATAACAAATTAGCGTTATTGCTTTGTAGTTTCTTAATGATAATTAATTAATAATTATTTACAATGGTTGATAATTATAGCTATCTATGGATGATTATTATTATTTTGGTTAGATAATCATTATAAAGAATTATTGATGGCGATTGACAGTTATAATTAATTATTATGCCTACATTCATTGATACTTAATTCCATTAATTATATAGCTTTTAATTTTGACACACACACACACCTGATTTTCGTTGCGTAATACGTACATATATACATGTGTGTGTATATATATATATATATATATATATATATATATATATATATATACATGTGTGTATACATATATCTATATATATACACACATACATACATATATATATATGTGTGTGTATAGGGGGGAAGGGTGTATACATGTGCATGCATATATACGCTTATGGATTATGTGTATGTGTTAGGTAAATGTATGTTGTATTTGTTTAACCACAGGTCACCCTGAGTGAGCAGATCTAAGATTAAAAGCATTCCACCCCGTTTATACCTTCGGTACAATGAACGCAGGGTCACATTTATAGAACGTATTCTGTAACTTGAAGGAAATTTGACTGCATTTTCCAGCACGTGGAGCAACTGCATAGAGACTATTTCCTTTGCTGAAAATGTGTGTGTAAGAAAGTGTATGTATGTATGTATGTATGTATATAAATACGTACATGCATATATATATATATATATATATATATATACACGCATATATATACACACACAAATTCAGACACACGCGCACACACATAGATATATATGCACACACACACATATATGTGTGCGTGTGTAAAACATTTATCTATAACATATATATATGTATGTGTGTATATATATATGTATATACAGACACGCACACACATATGTATGTATGTATGTATGTATGTATGTATGTATGTATGTGTGTGTGTGTATGTATGCCTGCATGCGCGCGTATGTGTATGTTTGTCTATGAACTCTAATGTACAAATATACACACACAAGCACACAGAGACACATATTTATATACACGAAGCACGGGTCCTTTTCGTGTTTCGTCTATTGCAGACGAAAGCAATAGACATTAATTATTACATAAACACAGTAAATGAGTTCCAAATTATTAATAAATAAATAAATAAATAAAAACTTGAATTACTCATCGACATTCAATGTTAATTCAATTCAGCAAATAGCAATTATTTCCATGTTGGAGAGCGTAGAGTTTCCTAGCGCTTTCTTAACTTTAGAATATCGAGTAATAATAAATGCGTGACGTTATTAAACCCACGTGCGTGATTATAGATGCAAACTAAAGTTAATTATCGTAAGAAAGATAGATAATGATTCGTTACTTCGTTATGAGGAGTGGTGTCGGTGGACACACACGTGTGTGTGTGTGTGTGTGTGTGTGTGTG
>NC_068998.1:27675421-27676350 GCF_001194135.2 Octopus bimaculoides
TGTGTGTGTGTGTGTGTGTGTGTGTGTGTGTGTGTGTGTAGTGGTTTCATGCAGGCATGACGTGGATTCGATCTTCGATCATCAAATTTCACTTAACAGTTCAACAGCACTTTTCTCACAGTAAAACAATAGTTTTCCTGTGAGATACATACATATGCACATGTGTCTAAAAACACCAAGTCACACATACACACGCACACACGCACACACTCACACACACACACACACACACACACGCACATATATATATGTGCATATTATATGTATATAAATATATATATATAATGTATATATTTGTATATATGCATGTGCACATGTGTGTGTATGCGCGCGATCGTACGTGCCTATATGCATTATGTGTTTGAATGCATGAAGTGCTAGTTATCTTTTGCATGAATGTTTTTAACTCGTGTATGAACAGAAAATGAAAGTATACAGTTGACAGGAAGAATAAAGAAAGCTGGGGTTCAACCAAACATTCTAAAGTAAGGTCAGCATCTGTCAGATGTTCTAGAAGTTCTAGAATATTAAAAATACATCAATAATGCGTTCACTACAATATGGCATCTTATGATCTTTTTTGTTTAAAATATAAATACTTATTTTTGTATAGCACAATCGTACATATATTGGCAAACAGGGAAATGCGAGCAATACCACACATTTATACGTGTACGCACATATATATATATACGCCCGTACGCCACTCACAAACACAAATACATGCATACGTGAATGCATGCATACATGTATATATGTTAGTATGTAAGTACGTATGTTTGTGTGTGTGTATATATATAGGAAGTTATATCTCTGTATGTGTGCGCGCGTATATATGTGTGTATGTATATGTATGTATATACATATGTATATATATTTGTGTGTCTGTGTGTGCATGTTTATATATATATATATATATATATATATAT
>NC_068998.1:27676752-27678073 GCF_001194135.2 Octopus bimaculoides
TGAGGAGGGTATTGGATTTAACTATATATATATATATATATATATATATATATATATAGAGAGAGAGAGAGAGAGAGAGAGAGATAGATATATATATATACGTATATATATGTATGTATGTATTTGTGCGTGTATGTGTCTGTGCTTCTGTGTATATATGTGTGTGTGTGTGTGTGTGTGAGAGAGAGAGAGTGTATGTGTCTGGCTGTCTCTGTATGTATATAGATGTATGCATGTGCATGTCTGTACACATATAATGCATGTACATATACAAACTCATGCATGTATAAATACATATATATAGTTACATACATACAAGCTCAAATGCTTCAATATATACATACTTTCTATTATATACCGTATATAGGGTAACGAAATTCTTACCAGAATCAATGGTCGAGTATTGCGCAGTATCCATGAGAGTGGTAGTTTTGTGCAGGTGAGAGGAACCGACGACGACTTCTCTGAGTCCAGCCTGACAGACCAAAGTATCTATTTTCACTTTTTCTTTCACTATCTTTGATGTTCAGCTCAGCTCCCACGAAACAGGGCAAAATAGTTGGCAGAGAGCTCCTCCTGATGTGTCGTTTCTCTCTCCTCACTCTTAAGTAATATCAGCTAACGTGCTGGTCTCACGTCACGCTCTTGTATATATTTCTTCGACTGCTGATAAGTTTTCGTAGATCTTCTTCCAGTTTGCTGTTCCATCATGATAGTGTTCTCATCACACGCTATGTTTCATCTGATGCCTTGCTTTGTTTCCTGTCAGAGCCGGTCTCAGCAGCTGTAGCAGGCTGGCTGGCTCGCGCTATACGAAGCCTCGCCACTTCAGATTTTTCTTGACACCGTGGCAGCTTGGTTTTACTTACAGGATGACCGAACCCCGACTGCCACCAACAAACACAGACTGTCCTTCATATGTCTGCCCCAGACCATCAACAAACACATTCAGCTTGCTTTCTGATTGGTGCTGCCTAACCAACCGTAACGTAAGCCTCACAACAGCCACGCCCATCTGCCTGCAGTCTAAGGAGGGACGGCATCGGGTAAAGAAAAGAAGCGATGATATTGATAATATTGATGATGTTGTTGATAGTGATGATGGATGAGGGATAGGAGTTGATGATGATGATGATGAGAAAAGAGGAGGAGGAGGAGGAGGAGGCTGAAGTGGAAGGAAAGCTAATATTTGTTTATCGCCAAGCTACCCAACATGACGAATAAAAGAGTAAATGGGTAGACGAGGTGACTGTAGAAGAGAAGGGAGGGAGGGAGGGAGGGAGGATGAAATGTGGTCAACAAAAAAGATGTTTAGTTAATG
>NC_068998.1:27678083-27684564 GCF_001194135.2 Octopus bimaculoides
TGTTGTTGATAGTGATGATGGATGAGGGATAGGAGTTGATGATGATGATGATGAGAAAAGAGGAGGAGGAGGAGGAGGAGGCTGAAGTGGAAGGAAAGCTAATATTTGTTTATCGCCAAGCTACCCAACATGACGAATAAAAGAGTAAATGGGTAGACGAGGTGACTGTAGAAGAGAAGGGAGGGAGGGAGGGAGGGAGGATGAAATGTGGTCAACAAAAAAGATGTTTAGTTAATGTTTGTTTATTTGTTTTTATTTCAAGAGTGGTAGGGATAGGGGTGGTGGCTGGAGAGGGTGGTGGGAGTTTGTTGATTGTGTTGGATTCAAATATTTATTGGAATATGCTTCTGACTATTATAAGTAAAATATACTTAATATGTTACACACGACACACACGCACGCACACGCACATGCACACACACGCACGCACATGCACACACACACATGCACGCACACGTACACACACGTGTACATGCATACATTCACAGACTCGCGCGCATATGTGTATATACATATACATGTAGACACATGTATACCACACACATGCACACGTACATATATCCATACATACATAAATGCATACATACATAAATATATAGTGCTATAAACATAGTCTAGTGAGTTGCTGTTAGAACACGCTATACATATGCACATATACACACACACACACATACAAATATGTATGTGTGTGTGTGTGTGTGTGTGTGTTATAAACATAGTTATAAGTTATACTCTTTTACTTGTCATTTGACTGCGGCCATGCTGGAACACCGCCTTTAGTCGAGCAAATCGACCCCAGGACTTATTCCTTGGATGCCTAGTACTTATTCTATCGGTCTCTTTTGCCGAACCGCTAAGTTACGGGGACATAAACACACCAGCACCGGTTGTCAAGCGATGTTGGGGGGACAAACAGACATACAAACATATACACATATACACATACATACATACATACATACATACATACATACATACATACATATACATATACATACATACATACATACATATACATATACATACATATATACGACAGGCTTCTTTCAGTTTCCGTCTACCAAATCCATTCATAAGGCTTTGGGTCGGCCCGAAGCTATAGTAGAAGATACTTGCCCAAGGTGCCACGCAGTGGGAATGAACCCGGAACCATGTGATTGGTAAGCAAGCTACTTACCACACAGCCACTCCTATAATACAGTTCTTTTGCCGAACCGCTAAGTTACGGGGACATAAACACACCAGCATCGGTTGTCAAGCGATGTTGGGGGAACAAACAGACATACAAACATCTACACATACATACATATACATATACATACATATATACGACAGGCTTCATTCAGTTTCCGTCTACCAAATCCACTCATAAGGCTTTGGTCGGCCCGAGGCTATAGTAGAAGACACTTGCCCAAGGTGCCACGCAGTGGGAATGAACCTGGAACCATGTGGTTGGTAAGCAAGCTACTTACCACACAGCCACTCCTATAATACAGTTATGTTTATAATACTGTATACAATGTTGGTTGGCCATTACAGGATAGCCTAAGGTGGTGAACCGACAGTGTTATTAAGAGCGTTGGGTAGTATAACTTGCATTCCTCTAGCTCCCTTCGGCCCGAGTTCAAATTCTACTATGGTCAACTTTCCGTGTCATCATATCGGAATCGATAAATAAATTACCAGTCCAGAACTGGAGTTGATTCTTGTCTCCTTCTTCCCCGCCCCCTCTCTCTCTGGAAAAATCCAACTGTGGTTAGTTTTGAGACGAATGCACTCCCCCTGGGTTAAATGCCCAAGACATGCCTCGTGAGTCAGAGTGGCTGTTTCGGCACTTTTCCTTCACCATCCTCCTGGGGCAGTGCCTTTTCGATTTTGTCTGCTGGGACCATGAGGCAGCCTGAATTACAGGAAATTGTACGTTCCTCTCCTTAATGTAAAGTTAGCCGCAAGGGGTACTAGACTGGTTGGCTTACCATGGTGCCATGCATATCTTTATTTTTTATCTTTTATCTTTTGCTTGTTTTAGTCATTGGACTACGGCCATGTTGGGGCACCGCCGTGAAGAATTTTAGTCGAAGAAATTGACCTCAGTATTTACATTTTAAGTCTGGTAATATTCGGTCTAAACCTTTCATCGGACCGCAAAGTTACGGGGACGTGAACAAACCAACACCGGTTGTTAAGCAGTATATAAACATGATTGTGGGGTTAAGACGCTCGATTTGCAACCACGTTGCTTCAGGTTCAGTCCCACTGCGCGGCACCTTGGGCAAGAAGTAACTTCTACTAAATCCTCGGACCGACCAATGCTTTGTAAGTGAATTTGATAGACGAAAACTGTGGATGAAGTCGTACATGTGTGTGTGTGTGTGTGTGTGTGTGTGTGTGCTTGTGTTTGTGCCCCACCCCCCAACCACTGCTCGGCAATCAGCTTTTGTTTACGTCTGCATAACCTAGCGGTTCGGCAAACGGGACTGATAAAATAATTTGCAGACTTACAAAAAAAGAAAAGAAAGACGATAAGTATTCTGGTCGATTTGTTCGATTCCACTGTTCAAGGCGATACTCCAGCATGGCCGCAGTCCAATAACCGAAATAAGTTAAAAGGAATTGTGCAACGATTTCCAACCTTTTCTGTACCAGATAACCCTAGAGGATGCTTGGTTAGTTTTCGCGACGCCTACAAAAGTAACATCACACTTGAAGTTGAAAACATCAGTTTTCTAAGAGCTATTTTGTTTAAAAAAATTGAACCACATCTTGTACTCTTTCAGTTCTTTTACTAGTTTCAATCATTGGACAGCTGCCATGCAGGGGCGATCCCCTTCACTACCGATTCTTATTTTTAAAGGTTTAGTACCTATTCCATCGGTCTATTTTGCCGAACCACTAAGTTATGGAGACATAAAAACCCAACATCGGTTGTCAATCGGGGTGTGGTGGGGACAAAGACATACATGCATACGCATATACATGTGTGTGTGTGTGTGTCTGTGTGAGTACATGGTAGACCAACAATCGCGCAACAAAACATTTGACATTTTATTTATATTGCGTTATTATTATTATTATTATTATTATTTTATTATTATTATCATTATTGTTATTATTATTGTTGTTGTTGTTGTTATTATTATCATTATTGTTATTATTATTGTTGTTGTTGTTGTTATTATTATCATTATTATTATTATTATTATTATTATTATTAATAGTAGTAGTAGTAGTAGTAGTAGTAGTAGTAGTAGTAGTAGTAACAGCACCAGCAGTCGCAGTAGTAGTAGTAGTAGTAGTAGGTGGCGAGCTGGCAGAATCGTTAGCACGCCGAGCAGAATGCTTAGCGGTATTTCGTCTGCTGCTACGTTCTGAGTTCAAATTCTGCCGAGGTTGACCTTGCTTGTCATCCTTTCGGGTTCGATAAAAGAATACCAGTTACGCACTGGAGTCGATGTAATCAACTCATCCCCCTCCCTCAAAATTGCTGCCCTTGTGACAAAATTTGAAACTATTATTATTATCATTATTAAGAAGGCAGCGAGCGGGCAGAATAGAATGTCGGGCAAGCGGCATTTTATCCGTCTTTACATTCTGCCGTACTGAGGTCGTTGTGATCGACTATCTCCTGCCCCACAAATTCCAGGCTTTGTGCTTATAGTAGAAGGAATTATTATTATTATTATTATTATTATTAATTTTAAGGCGGTGAGCTGGCAGAATCATTAGCACGCCGGGCGAAATGCTTCATGGTTTTTCGTCAAGTCTTTACGTTCTTAGGTTGACTTTGTCTCTCATCCTTTCGGGATCGATAAAATAAGTAGCAGTGACGCACTGGGGTCGATGTAATCGACTAGCTTCCTCCCATCAAAATTTCAGGCCTTGTGCCTATTGTAGAAAGGATGTTATTAGTTTTAAAGCGGCGAGCTGGTAGAACTGTTACCACGCCGGGCAAAGTACTTAGCGGTATTTCGTCCTTATGTTGTGAGTTCAAATTCAGCCGAGGTCGATTTTGCCTTTCATCCTTTCGGAGTCGATGAAATAAGTACCAGTTGTGCAATGGTGTCAATGTAATTGACTAGACCCTCCCCGTAAAATTTCAGGCCTTGTACCTTTACAACAAAACATTGTTATTCCTAATTTTGTTCATCATATACAAGTACGTTTGTATTCATTATTATTTTATTTACTTCATACAATTTCAGAAAAATTTAAACAGGTCTTTGACAATTCCGGAATGTATTGAACTTATTTTGTATATATATATACATATGCTTTATTGAAAACAGCAAAGATATCACAAAAGCTGTTACTCAGAGTTTCACGTTCCCGTTCGTCGGATAGTTTTATTTAGAATGGAACAGAAATAAGGTTATATGCAAACACATACAATTAGTTTAATGGATACACATTTGAGAATGGTTTTGTTTCATTGGTCCTTTCAACTAAAGATCTTAAGCATGTAATGAACAAAATTCAGTATAAAATCATCTTAGAAAATCGAAGAAAACCTTCAATAAAAAAAGCTTATAAAAGGACAGAGTCTAAATACATAGGGTAAATAATTATATGTAAAATATAAATCAATTAATACATTAGAAGTTATATCCGTTTAAAAATTAAAAATTAAAAATTTTCACGTTGGATAACATTTAGCAGCATATGCACGTATTAAACCTTCTATAATATACATATATACACTAAAACGTACAGACGCATGTACATAGTTGCATACATATATAGACATATATAGGCGAGACAAATATTTATACAAATACATACACACACACACACACACACACACACACACACATATATATACGCACACATGCACGCGCACAAAATCTCCTGGTGTATGCATATACAGGTCAGTTGTTACAGACGAAAGAAAGAGAAAGTAAACATTAAGCATGGGGAAGAGGAAGAGAACATTAGAGAAGAAGAAAAAGAAAGAGGAAAAGAAAACTAGCGAGAGAAGGGAGAAAAAGATAGGAACATAGAGTGTTATGTAAAGACGCTATCATGTAGCAAGCAGGAATAGATGCTTCATAAAGTTTGCGCAACGAACGCGCACATAAAATGTACTGATTTGTCCGGGATTATAGTAATAGACACTTGCCCAAGGTGCCGCGCAGTGAGACTGAACCTGAAACCACCTGGTTGCAAAGCGAGTTTCTTAATCACAAAACCATGCCTGCGCCTGTGGAATAACAAAGATTTCACGTGTTTAATTTAATAGAACAAAAATATTATTAAGAGTTAGTTAATCCTTTTATCCTGAAAAGGCGATTTTTATAAATGATCTACTCCGCTAACCACCTGTCATACTTCATGAGGTACCATCTCGCATCCCCCAGGGAAGGGAAGATCCCATTTTTGGAACCCCTGCTATAGTGAAATAGTACTGGTTCTTAAGTACATAAGTCAACGAAATCAATGTACTGCAAATTCATAATTACAATGGTCAACGACCCGTGTCACGATGGTGTCATGGGCCAGAGGTACGGTTTCTTTTAACATTAGAAAGCCGTAAAGACTGCATTAAAAGACAAGCTATTCTGCTGCATCTATTATTTTATAAAATAGAATTATTCATTAAAACATTCTAGATACGATTGCGTAGGTTAAGAAGTTCGCTTTGCAACTATATGGTTTACCGTCTTGAAGGCATGTAATATTAATTGTGCGAATAAGGCGGCAAGCTAGCAGAATTGTTAGTACGCTGGGCTCAGCGGCATTTCGTTCGTGCTTACGTTCTAAGTTCAAATTCCGCCGAAATTGACTTTGCTTTTCATCCTTTCAGGGTCGATTAATTAAGTGCCAGTTGAGTACTGAGGTCGGTGTAATCGACTTATCCCTTGCCCGAAATTGCTAGCCTTGTGCCAAAATTTGAAATCAATATTAGTTATACGAATGCATAATTTAAAAAAAAAATTCAACCACATGATGCACAACGTACATAAATAGTTCTACTAATACAGAAACAATTTGAATGCTAATATATACTTAACATTCAATGGACGAATCATAATGAGATCTGCGAGAACTAATCATGCAGCACAATTTCATTTCTCAATCGAAGTGATTTGCCATCGATTTATTCCTATGCTTAGAAACACACACAATCTTCACAAAAGAAAAATAATAACAATTCACTTTCACCCGCAATTTTCAGTCTATATCGATGATAAGATTCTCATGTTGAACCATCTGTTTTTAACTACTTTGCTTCAAAAATTATAAACATGTGATACTATTGACGTAAACACGTGATTATAAGTTAAGGGTGCAGGAGAACAGGAATAATAGAGCGTTGGATAAACATGCTTTGCATTATTTAGTTATATCTTATTCATTTCTGCGTTCAAATTTTCCTGAAATCGACTTTGTCTATCATGCTTCCAGTGTATCATTAAAAGGAAAATTGATTTCCTACAATGAGCCAATGTAAGAAATTAATGTACTGGGGTTCCTATAAATTATA
>NC_068998.1:27684769-27685848 GCF_001194135.2 Octopus bimaculoides
GAATAGTTATAATATTTATTATATTTAAAGATTTAACTGGTTTCACAGTTTACACTGATTTTCAAAAATTTGAAATAGAAAGACGTGTCTTATGTCGTAGCTGTTTTGCTTCTGACTAGTGTTTGAAGCTTTCCCTATTTTTATAGGGAGTTCATGGCTCAAATTAGTACATGTTTTGAATAGGGTTTGATTGGTAGAGGATAGTCAAATGACCGGTCTTAAATTTTTGTAGGTTCTTCGCTACGTCTGTGTGTTAGTATCAAGTGACAATGTTAAACGTCGTAAGTTAAGGCTGATACGGTTGACTGGACAAGTCTGGGGTTGTACTAAACAATCAATACTCTGAATGTTTTCTGTCAAGTGTTTGTAGAGAATGAACACGTGATTAAGTTTAAAACCTTCTGTACGTTTCCCACTACGTCCGTGCGTTAGTGTCACATGGCAGTATATTTTGGGTCTAAAATGAAGGCCGATGTGGTTGAGTGAACATGTTTAGTTACAATCAAAGCACTTCAAATTTAATCTGTCCGGTGGGAGAGTAGACAGAAGTCGTTTGTATGTAGTTCAGTGGATAAAGTTTAGGGTGTTAGCTGTGTCGGTTCCTCATGTTAAGTGGCAGAATGAGTTTTGTGTGTGAACAGTTATTTGTGTATGTACTTTGTTAAAGACTGTTAAGTCTGGGTTTGTATTTTTGTATGAAAGTATTCATCTTACCGCAGGGATAAACAAAGAGAATACTTTCATACAAAAGTACAAACCCAGACTTAACAAACTTTAACAAAGTACATACACAAACAACTATTCACACACAAAACTCATTTTGTCACTTAACATGAGGAACCTACACAGCTAACAACCTAAACTTTATCCACTGGACCACATACAAACGACTTCCGTCTACTCTCCTACCACAAGCTTCAAACATTAGGCAGAAGCAAAACAGCTGCGACATAAGACACGACTTTCTATTTCAAATTTTTGAAAATCAGTGTCAACTGCGAAACCGGTTAAATCTTTAAATATAATAATAATAAAAAATATTTTAACTATTCTCAGTGCATTTTCAACTTATATATATA
>NC_068998.1:27685858-27686514 GCF_001194135.2 Octopus bimaculoides
TTGCCCTCCAGATGCTCCAAATCATGTAGGCAAGTTTGAAGACTGCTTTACAAAAATAGAAGTTCTAGTCACATTAGAACAACACATAAGTGTACTTCTTATGGGAGACTTCAATCTGCCCAATGTCAGATGGCCCGAGGGCCTTTCTCTCCCAGGAATGACGCGATACGAACAAGGACAAGTAAAGTCCCTCCTGAACCTCGCTAACACTTTGTACATGGAACAAATAGTACTCCAACCAACCAGGGCAGGTAACATACTGAATCTCTGCTTCACAAATAATATGGATCTCATCCATAATGTGAAAGTGACACCGACGCTACTCTCGGATCACAACATGGTAGAGCTGACCATGTACGGACCAAAGGAAATCATGGACATGTTACAAGAAACTCTCAATCTTTTCAATTTGAACTTCCATAAGGGGCAAACTGGAAACAAATTGAGAAAGAGATCCTCAAACAAAACTGGTCTAAATGTCTCTCCTCACCGGACATCGACATGAAGCTTAAACAATTCATGTCTGTAATGCAAGCCATATGCTACAAATGTGTCCCGGAGAGAAAGGCCACTGTACACAAGAACAAAATCCCCAGGGAGAGGAAAATTCTTATGAGACGGCGTACAAAAGTTTCAAATCGCCTAAACAAACAAAT
>NC_068998.1:27687254-27687835 GCF_001194135.2 Octopus bimaculoides
AAGGTCATGGAACGAATAGTCAGAAGAAAACTAATCGCCTTCCTTGAAGAAAATGACTTGCTGCCTGACACCCAACATGGTTTCCGACCAGGAAGAAGCTGCCTAACTCAGCTCTTACAACACTATGACTGGGTGCTGAAACAGCTACTTAACCACTCAAATGTGGAAGTGATATATATCGACTTTGCAAAGGCCTTTGATAAAATCGATCATGGAATGATATGTCACAAACTGCGTGATCTCAGCAAAACTGGAAAATTGGGAGAATGGCTTCATGACTTTCTGAAGGATAGAAGTCAGGTGGTAGTAGCCAATTGAGCCACCTCCAATGACACGCAAATAGTGAGCGGTGTTTCGCAAGGCACTGTTTTGGGACCACTACTGTTCATAATGGCCCTCTCAGACATGCCCACAGCCACACAGAGAGCCACGATCACAAGTTATACAGATGATACAGAACCCTGAAGACACTATGCACCTGCAATGTGAGCTGGATGAAATATATATGTATATATGTATATATATAGATGTATATGTATACATGTATATGTATAGCTGTAGATGTATAGATGTATATATAT
>NC_068998.1:27688134-27689724 GCF_001194135.2 Octopus bimaculoides
GAGAGAGAGAGAGAGAGAGAGAGATAGATGTATATGTATACATGTATATGTGTAGATGTCTAAATATAGATGTACATGTAACATGTACACATATATATATACACATGCATACATATATACACTCATGCACACACACATACATAGGTGCAGGTGTGGTTGTGTGGTAAGAAACTTTGTTCTAAAACACATGGTCCTGGGTTCAGTCCCACTGTGTGGTGACTTGGCATGTGTCTTCTGCTATAGCCTCAGACCAACCAAAGCCTTGTGAGTGGATTTTGTCGACAGAAACTGAAAGAAATCGAGCATATGTATGTATGTATGTATGTATGTATGTACGTATGTATGTATGTATGTATGTATGTATGTATATATAGATATTTATTTATTTAGTTATTTATATTTATATGTTGAGAGAGAACTGTCTTTTTTACTTGTCAAGTCTGAAGGAAAGACCATTCACCATATACTTTACTGTTCCTCCAAAGCTAGTGAGCTTCATAATTCCGTTTAAACCGTTACTGCTCAGCTCCTATAGGCAAAAACATGAACAGTGAATAGATTTCAGGAGAGTGATATTTTGGAAAGAAAAGACTGGGTATAAAGGTCAGTGGTTAGTCAAGGGATTGGATGAACCAAAAGTGACAAGAAGTGGAAAGAAAACAGGGTTTGTGGGTGGGTTGTGTGGTAAAGGTACGAGACTAGCCAGATCCGAGTACCAGAGGCCATCAACTATAATGGTGATAGAAAAGACAGGGAGAAGCAGGAGCAGGTCTGTTGGCGATTGAAATTCACTTTGTCGATTGGCCTTTCACTTCATACGGTCCAAGATGTCTGCATGAAGTAGCAACTCCATCCCAGCTGTAGGAGAAGTATTCCATTGTGGGTTTCACTTTAGCCCTGTAGAATATCAGCAGCTGTTAGGAACGGAAATATTTTTTTTACTCTGTAGAGAAAGGCCAGTCTTTGGGGTGCAGTCCTAGCTATGCTAAGGATGTATGTTCCCGAGGAAAGATCCTCAGTGAGGCCCAGCATTTAGAAAAAAGTTTGGCGTGGTTCCTCTCAAGGTTGTTTTCAAGGTCTCCAATTATAGAATCGATGCATGTTTAATGTGGGTCATCTAGACTACTTATGGATGATGCATGGCTAAGGAAAGTTAGAGTAGAATGGTCTTGTTATCTGTATAAGAGTGAAGATTGCTGGGTATGATGAGAAGTAGGTCATTGATGAATAGAAGAAAGAGAGTGGGAAACAAAACCAAACCCTGGGAAATACCAGAATTAGTTGACAGAGTGCCAGAAATAGCTTCATCAATACATATTACAATGGGGTGATCAGATGAGAGCTGGCGAGAGGCTGTAGGTAAGAGGGTTTTGATAAGAGAGTTGCATGCCTGACACGGTAGAATTCTTTGCTTGATCTGCTGAACAGCAGAAGTATTTTCACCGAACTTCATTAAAGCGAGAACCCACTAACAAATGACAAGAGAGTAGGTTGCCAATGGGTCTGGCTCTACAAGAGCCGTAATGATGGCAACTGAAGAGAGAGAGAGAGAGAGAGAGAGAGAGAGAGAGAGAGAGAGAGAGAGAGAGA
>NC_068998.1:27689813-27693152 GCF_001194135.2 Octopus bimaculoides
AGAGAGAGAGAGAGAGAGAGAGAGAGAGAGAGAGAGAGAGAGAGATTGAAGATGCTGGAAAACGTCATTGTTAATGGCTGTCTTATTACCTTAGAAATATGTTAGAAGTGAGAACAATAGGACGATAGTTGATTGGATCAAAATAGCTACCTTTATGGGGAAATGGAACACACCAAGATATGCTTCGAAATGTTTGGTGGATATAGTAACATATTATGGAGTATAACACTTGAATGTAATGGAAGCGACACTA
Organism: Octopus bimaculoides; assembly: GCF_001194135.2. Taxonomy (NCBI): domain Eukaryota; kingdom Metazoa; phylum Mollusca; class Cephalopoda; order Octopoda; family Octopodidae; genus Octopus; species Octopus bimaculoides. The sequence continues at coordinate 27,690,067 of NC_068998.1, forward strand.
CCAGGTGGCATTGTTTGTTTGAAACAGTTGAAGGCATTTCCACACTTGACATGCCTGTATTTGAAGCAGGGAGACTGGTGGAGCAGAATAGAAGATTTAGTGGGGATTTGACTTGAGACTTCACAGTGTCAAGTTAGAAGCATAGCACGCTTTCTCCATGGGGATATTGTTTACAAAGCATTTAATATTTAGAAGACCGTCTTAGTGGTTTTAAAAGAGTTGCTCAGTGGGGGTAAACACCAGCTAATTTGGGGGAATAGGTGAGATTCTGCAGGCGTTGTAGAACTCTTTTTTTTACTCAAATAGCATCGGCAAGTAACCCACTTAGGTGACTTGGAACATCGAGGTTCTTTTGTGTAAGGGATAGGAAGGTACATATCTAAAAAGATAGTTTTGATGACCAACGATACTGTTTCTGAAGAATGAGGATATGTATTGTTAATCATTTTTATGAGCCATTGAGGTTCATAGAGTGGAACCAGTATTTAACTTCGATTTCTGAAACTTTAAGTGCTTAGAAGTTGAATCTCTTCATGGATAAGATGAAGACGTTGGTCTCTCAAAAGTAAATTTCTAGGAAGCTTTGTTAAATATACCTATTGCAACTTCACATTTTACAAAATATTTACATACATGCACGCACGCACACGCTCGGGATCCCACACACATATGCATGTGAGTATATTCCTTTTCTTTTTTCTTCATTTTTTACTTGTTCCAGTCGTTTGGCTGCGGCCATGCTAGAGCATCGCCTTGAAAGGTTTTAGTCGACCCCAGGACTTATTTTTTAAGCCTTGTACTTATTCTATCGGTCTTTTTGCCGAACCTCTAACGTTACGGGGACGTAAACACACCAACACCGGTTGTCAAGCGGTAATGGGGACAAACACAGATACAAAGATGCACTTATCTATATATAAATACATACATACACACACACATATATATATTGGGTCATCCCATAAGTAATGCGGTTTTTTCAATTGCATGAACTAAAAGTCGGCGGGAGACGGGATAAACTACCTGCATCAACTTGCTATAAAAGCAGGTAGTAATTCTACCTTGCCCTTATTCTTAGTGCAAGTTTTGAAGAGTGCAGTTCGATTTTAGCAATTATTTTTTACAAAGCTATAATGGAAGTTACAAAGAAGCATATTCGTCATATTTTGCTTTATGAGTTGAATAAAGGCAACAGCGCAACGGAAAGTGCGAGGAATATTAATCCAGTATATGGGGATAAAACTACAAGCGTAAGCTAGTGTCAACGGTGCTTCCAGAAATTTTGAGCCTAGAAGACGAGCCTCGTCCTGGAAGATATGTAGAACTCGACGAGGAGGTCATGCAAAACCTGGTGGACCAAAATCTCATCGTAACTGTTGAGGAACTAGCAGAGAAGCTTGGATTTGATCATTCAACCATTCATCAACACATGTGTGCCATCGGAAAAGTCAGCAAATTGGATCAAAGGGCTCCTCACAGACTTTCCGAGTCTAATCGCGCGGCCACATACAGCGAGGATGACATTCCAAAGGCTGGGACAGTTTGAATGGGAAATGATGTCCCACCTACCATATTCGCCAGACATTGCCCCATCTGATTATAATTTATTCCACAGTCTTCAAAATTATTTGAACGGAAAAAAATATGAATTCTGTGGACGAAGTCAGAACATTACTGGAGGAGTCTTTTTCGTCACGGACAAGTGAATTTTTGAAGAGGGACCTTGCAAGTTTACCAGATAGATGGAAGAGCATTGTAGAAAATGAAGGAGAGTATATTTTAGATTTAAAAAGAACTCTGTTTATCTTAATTTTGAAAAATAGAAGTATAAAAACACTGCATTATTTATGGGACGACCGAATACATCCATACATACATACATAGACACAGACACACACATATATATAAACAGAGTTAGCGGTTATAATAACCAACTAAGGGGTAAAAGATCAGTATATACTATCGGTATTCGTTACTCGTATTATCCCCGGGCAATGGTAGCATGCATACTAACGCACGTATATGTATATATATACGACAGTCTTCTTTCAGTTTCCGTCTACCAAATCCATTCACAAGGCTTTGGTTCGCCCAATGCTATATAGTAGGAGACACTTGCCTAAAGTGCCACGCACTGTGACTGAACCCGGGACCATGTAGTTGAGAAACCAGTTTCTTGCCACACAGCCATGCCCTGAACCTCTATATGTATGTATATATTTATGGCTGGATGGATCAGTGGCGGTTCATAGATAACTTATAAAAAGAATATTTATACATAAACTTGATCGGTTCGTGTTTTAGCCACTGCCGAGTAGTGTGTTTAATTTATTCACTGAACACCGCCGCGAATTCTCCCTTGTTTTTCAAAAATTTCCCCTAAATCACAAAATAAGGGTGTGCCTTATTTTTCAAATCCTGGCAGCAACACTGAAGCTGGAAGCAGGATAATAATCTAATTCTACACTTTATCACATTCAAGAATATAAACACGTTTTTAAGCACAGCACACGCGGAGTCAAAAAGAAATACTACCTTACACCGGAACACCAGTTTCGTCACTGTCGTTCACACAATGCTCTTTCTCCCTAGCGTGAAGCTTCCTATCTCGAACATGTGCGCATGCGCACAGCAGCCAAACATCGCGTCGCTGGAAGTGTGAAGCGCACAGTTCTATACAAGGGTTTTAGTATTTTTTTCATTAACTATGGGATGGCTACTAACATTAAGCTTAAGGATTATATAATGTACAAGTATAAAGAAAGAATTAAAGACAAAAAGGACTCATTATATTGAATGTTATCGATAATATCGACTGGAAATAGGGGGTGCTGCAGTTCCACAGTGCCTATACACGAGTCGCCACTGGGATGGATGGAGGACCGAATCTATGTATGTGAGTGAATATGTGTGATATTGTATCAAAAATAAATGTAAAATAAACATGGGTAAGTCTACCAAATATGTAGAACTGAGTACGCTTTTAAAAAATATATGAGCGTATATGCATATACACTCATACGTTTTTGTGTGTGTGTGTGTGTGTGTGTGTGTGTGTGTGTGTGTGTGTGTGTGTGTGTGTGTGT
>NC_068998.1:27694213-27695173 GCF_001194135.2 Octopus bimaculoides
TATATATATATATATATATATATATCTGTATCATACAGATGGCTATAACTTCTTTTTATTAACTCCCATAGGTCGTTCAAAGTGCACACGCTGCTATAATAATTCTACCTCGATACAAAGGAACTACACAATATAGTTTCCATCATAACATCGTCTCATGTATGCATCACAAGCAATACATTTGCGCTATCGTAAATCCAACTCTCGAATCCTCTTTCAAAAGATCAGGCGTGTAGCGTTGTATTCAATTCCCCACAGCCACTTTTCACAACGTTTCTGTCATCAAATCGTTGTCTCCGAAGACTGACCTTCATTAGATCAATCAGGAGGAAGTTGGATGGCATCAGATTGTTAGTTATTGTCATGGTGATTCTGGATCATTTTCACATTCTTATTCACTCTCTTCTTCCTAGTGCATTTCTCCAAGCTTTTGAGTGTCTCAATGTACCGCTCACTGTTCACGGTGCAACCATGTTCCAGAAAATCGAAGAGAATTACATGTCTATCATCCTCAAAAAACAGTCACTATGACTTCCTGTGCCGATCACTGGTTCTGAACCTCAAAGTAAAACATTACCCTAGTTATCTTCTCGTGTCATAAGGTCCGGTTTCCCGGATAAATTTTGCACCTGGACGGGACGCCGGTCCGTCGCAGGATTACTCATTTTTGCCAGCCGAGTGGACTGGAGCAATGTGAAATGAAATGTCTTGCTCAAGAATACAACAGGTCGCTCGGTCCAGACAACAAAACCACAATCTTACGATCATGAACCAACACCCTAACCACTAATGCATGCGCTTTCACGAACCTCTTAGTTCTTGGAGAAGCTATGCGAAATCATTCCACGGACTGAGCCTTTGCTTCTGGATCATAAAGATACGGCTACATTTCAACCCCTATTACCAGATCGACAAAAATAAAATAAAATAGAAATAAAAACTTCTTCATTGCCTTGAAAC